>NW_026997352.1:715000-854968 GCF_035044405.1 Drosophila montana | reverse complement strand
TTTACCCAAGATATTCAATAAGAATCATCAAAAAAGTTTTGATTTTAAAACCGGCCCCGAATTTGAGAGAAAACGTGATCTAACCCCTGGTCATTTTGTTGATTTTTGTCAAAATTTAGACCAATCGATAGTACTGATCCTTACGAGTCCAAAATGGTATAAAATTCCCAAATCGGACAGTATTTGGCCGAGATATTCCAAAAAATCATCAAAAAATTTGACTTCACCAACGAATCGGTTTTTGGTCAACCAATTTTTTTAACCCATCGATTTTGAAAATGTTTGAATGCAGATTGATAGTAGGGATCCCTACAAATTCAAAAAGGTATAACATTTCAAAATCTGACAGTATTTACCCGAGATATTCAATAAAAATCATCAAAAAAGTTTTGATTTTCGAACCGACCCCGAATTTGAGAGAAAACGTGATGTAACCCCTTGCCGATTTGTTGATTTTGGTCAAAATTTAGATTTTTATTTTTTTGATGCCAATCGATAGTACTGATCCTTACGAGTCCAAAATGGTATAAAATTCCCAAATCGGACAGTATTTGGCCGAGATATTCCAAAAAATCATCAAAAAAATTTGACTTCACCAACGAATCGGTTTTTGGTCAACCAATTTTTTTAACCCATCGATTTTTAATTTGTTTAAATGCAAATTGATAGTAGGGATTCCTACCAATTTAAAAAGGTATAATATTTCAAAATCAGACCAATATTTACCCGAGATATTCAATAAGAATCATCAAAAAAGTTTTGATTTTAGAACCGACCCCGATTTTGAGAAAAAACGTGATGTAACCCCTTGTCATTTTGTTGATTTTGTCAAAATGTAGTGCCAATCGATGTACTGATCCTTACGAGTCCAAAATGGTATAAAATTCCCAAATCGGACAGTATTTGGCCGAGATATTCCAAAAAATCATCAAAAAATTTTGACTTCACCAACGAATCGGTTTTTGGTCAACCAATTTTTTTAACCCATCGATTTTGAAAATGTTTCAATGCAGATTGATAGTAGGGATCCCTACAAATTCAAAAAGGTATAACATTTCAAAATCTGACAGTATTTACCCGAGATATTCAATAAAAATCATCAAAAAAGTTTTGATTTTCGAACCGTTGACTTTACAAACGAATCGATTTTTGGTCAATAACTTTTTTAACCCATCGATTTTGAATTTGTTTGAATGCAGATTGATAGTAGGGATCCCTACTAATTTAAAAAGGTATAACATTTCAAAATCTGACAGTATTTACCCGAGATATTCAATAAAAATCATCAAAAAAGTTTTGATTTTAAAACCGGCCCCGAATTTGAGAGAAAACGTGATCTAACCCCTGGCCATTTTGTTGATTTTTGTCAAAATTTAGACCAATCGATAGTACTGATCCTTACGAGTCCAAAATGGTATAAAATTCCCAAATCGGACAGTATTTGGCCGAGATATTCCAAAAAATCATCAAAAAATTTGACTTCACCAACGAATCGGTTTTTGGTCAACCAATTTTTTTAACCCATCGATTTTGAAAATGTTTGAATGCAGATTGATAGTAGGGATCCCTACAAATTCAAAAAGGTATAACATTTCAAAATCTGACAGTATTTACCCGAGATATTCAATAAAAATCATCAAAAAAGTTTTGATTTTCGAACCGACCCCGAATTTGAGAGAAAACGTGATGTAACCCCTTGCCGATTTGTTGATTTTGGTCAAAATTTAGATTTTTATTTTTTTGATGCCAATCGATAGTACTGATCCTTACGAGTCCAAAATGGTATAAAATTCCCAAATCGGACAGTATTTGGCCGAGATATTCCAAAAAATCATCAAAAAAATTTGACTTCACCAACGAATCGGTTTTTGGTCAACCAATTTTTTTAACCCATCGATTTTGAAAATGTTTGAATGCAGATTGATAGTAGAGATCCCTACAAATTTAAAAAGGTATAACATTTCAAAATCTGACAGTATTTACCCGAGATATTCAAAAAAAATCATCAAAAAAGTTTTGATTTTCGAACCGACCCCGAATTTGAGAGAAAACGTGATGTAACCCCTTGCCGATTTGTTGATTTTGGTCAAAATTTAGATTTTTATTTTTTTGATGCCAATCGATAGTACTGATCCTTACGAGTCCAAAATGGTATAAAATTCCCAAATCAGACAGTATTTGGCCAAGATATTCCAAAAAATCATCAGAAAAGGTGGACTTCACCAACGAATCGGTTTTTGGCCAACCAATTTTTTTAACCCATCGATTTTGAAAATGTTTGAATGCAGATTGATAGTAGGGATCCCTACAAATTCAAAAAGGTATAACATTTCAAAATCTGACAGTATTTACCCGAGATATTCAATAAAAATCATCAAAAAAGTTTTGATTTTCGAACCGACCCCGAATTTGAGAGAAAACGTGATGTAACCCCTTGCCGATTTGTTGATTTTGGTCAAAATTTAGATTTTTATTTTTTTGATGCCAATCGGTAGTACTGATCCTTAGGAGTCCAAAATGGTATAAAATTCCCAAATCGGACAGTATTTGGCCGAGATATTCCAAAAAATCATCAAAAAATTTGACTTCACCAACGAATCGGTTTTTGGTCAACCAATTTTTTTAACCCATCGATTTTGAAAATGTTTGAATGCAGATTGATAGTAGGGATCCCTACAAATTCAAAAAGGTATAACATTTCAAAATCTGACAGTATTTACCCGAGATATTCAATAAAAATCATCAAAAAAGTTTTGATTTTCGAACCGACCCCGAATTTGAGAGAAAACGTGATGTAACCCCTTGCCATTTTGTTGATTTTGGTCAAAATTTAGATTTTTATTTTTTTGATGCCAATCGATAGTACTGATCCTTACGAGTCCAAAATGGTATAAAATTCCCAAATCGGACAGTATTTGGCCGAGATATTCCAAAAAATCATCAAAAAAATTTGACGTCACCAACGAAACGGTTTTTGGTCAACCAATTTTTTTAACCCATCGATTTTGAAAATGTTTGAATGCAGATTGATAGTAGGGATCCCTACAAATTCAAAAAGGTATAACATTTCAAAATCTGACAGTATTTACCCGAGATATTCAATAAAAATCATCAAAAAAGTTTTGATTTTCGAACCGACCCCGAATTTGAGAGAAAACGTGATGTAACCCCTTGCCGATTTGTTGATTTTGGTCAAAATTTAGATTTTTATTTTTTTGATGCCAATCGATAGTACTGATCCTTAGGAGTCCAAAATGGTATAAAATTCCCAAATCGGACAGTATTTGGCCGAGATATTCCAAAAAATCATCAAAAAATTTGACTTCACCAACGAATCGGTTTTTGGTCAACCAATTTTTTTAACCCATCGATTTTGAAAATGTTTGAATGCAGATTGATAGTAGGGATCCCTACAAATTCAAAAAGGTATAACATTTCAAAATCTGACAGTATTTACCCGAGATATTCAATAAAAATCATCAAAAAAGTTTTGATTTTCGAACCGACCCCGAATTTGAGAGAAAACGTGATGTAACCCCTTGCCGATTTGTTGATTTTGGTCAAAATTTAGATTTTTATTTTTTTGATGCCAATCGATAGTACTGATCCTTACGAGTCCAAAATGGTATAAAATTCCCAAATCGGACAGTATTTGGCCGAGATATTCCAAAAAATCATCAAAAAAATTTGACTTCACCAACGAATCGGTTTTTGGTCAACCAATTTTTTTAACCCATCGATTTTGAAAATGTTTGAATGCAGATTGATAGTAGGGATCCCTACAAATTCAAAAAGGTATAACATTTCAAAATCTGACAGTATTTACCCGAGATATTCAATAAAAATCATCAAAAAAGTTTTGATTTTCGAACCGACCCCGAATTTGAGAGAAAACGTGATGTAACCCCTTGCCATTTTGCTGATTTTGGTCAAAATTTAGATTTTTATTTTTTTGATGCCAATCGATAGTACTGATCCTTACGAGTCCAAAATGGTATAAAATTCCCAAATCGGACAGTATTTGGCCAAGATATTCCAAAAAATCATCAAAAAATTTTGACTTCACCAACGAATCGGTTTTTGGCCAACCAATTTTTTTAACCCATCGATTTTGAAAATGTTTGAATGCAGATTGATAGTAGGGATCCCTACAAATTCAAAAAGGTATAACATTTCAAAATCTGACAGTATTTACCCGAGATATTCAATAAAAATCATCAAAAAAGTTTTGATTTTCGAACCGACCCCGAATTTGAGAGAAAACGTGATGTAACCCCTTGCCGATTTTGTTGATTTTGGTCAAAATTTAGATTTTTATTTTTTTGATGCCAATCGATAGTACTGATCCTTACGAGTCCAAAATGGTATAAAATTCCCAAATCGGACAGTATTTGGCCGAGATATTCCAAAAAATCATCAAAAAAATTTGACTTCACCAACGAAACGGTTTTTGGTCAACCAATTTTTTTAACCCATCGATTTTGAAAATGTTTGAATGCAGATTGATAGTAGAGATCCCTACAAATTTAAAAAGGTATAACATTTCAAAATCTGACAGTATTTACCCGAGATATTAAAAAAAAATCATCAAAAAAGTTTTGATTTTCGAACCGACCCCGAATTTGAGAGAAAACGTGATGTAACCCCTTGCCGATTTGTTGATTTTGGTCAAAATTTAGATTTTTATTTTTTTGATGCCAATCGATAGTACTGATCCTTACGAGTCCAAAATGGTATAAAATTCCCAAATCGGACAGTATTTGGCCGAGATATTCCAAAAAATCATCAAAAAAATTTGACTTCACCAACGAATCGGTTTTTGGTCAACCAATTTTTTTAACCCATCGATTTTGAAAATGTTTGAATGCAGATTGATAGTAGGGATCCCTACAAATTCAAAAAGGTATAACATTTCAAAATCTGACAGTATTTACCCGAGATATTCAATAAAAATCATCAAAAAAGTTTTGATTTTCGAACCGACCCCGAATTTGAGAGAAAACGTGATGTAACCCCTTGCCGATTTGTTGATTTTGGTCAAAATTTAGATTTTTATTTTTTTGATGCCAATCGATAGTACTGATCCTTACGAGTCCAAAATGGTATAAAATTCCCAAATCGGACAGTATTTGGCCGAGATATTCCAAAAAATCATCAAAAAAATTTGACTTCACCAACGAATCGGTTTTTGGTCAACCAATTTTTTTAACCCATCGATTTTGAAAATGTTTGAATGCAGATTGATAGTAGGGATCCCTACAAATTCAAAAAGGTATAACATTTCAAAATCTGACAGTATTTACCCGAGATATTAAAAAAAAATCATCAAAAAAGTTTTGATTTTCGAACCGACCCCGAATTTGAGAGAAAACGTGATGTAACCCCTTGCCGATTTGTTGATTTTGGTCAAAATTTAGATTTTTATTTTTTTGATGCCAATCGATAGTACTGATCCTTACGAGTCCAAAATGGTATAAAATTCCCAAATCGGACAGTATTTGGCCGAGATATTCCAAAAAATCATCAAAAAAATTTGACTTCACCAACGAATCGGTTTTTGGTCAACCAATTTTTTTAACCCATCGATTTTGAAAATGTTTGAATGCAGATTGATAGTAGAGATCCCTACAAATTTAAAAAGGTATAACATTTCAAAATCTGACAGTATTTACCCGAGATATTAAAAAAAAATCATCAAAAAACCCCTTGCCGATTTGTTGATTTTGGTCAAAATTTAGATTTTTATTTTTTTGATGCCAATCGATAGTACTGATCCTTACGAGTCAAAAATGGTATAAAATTCCCAAATCGGACAGTATTTGGCCGAGATATTCCAAAAAATCATCAAAAAAATTTGACTTCACCAACGAATCGGTTTTTGGCCAACCAATTTTTTTAACCCATCGATTATGAAAATGTTTGAATGCAGATTGATAGTAGAGATCCCTACAAATTTAAAAAGGTATAACATTTCAAAATCTGACAGTATTTACCCGAGATATTAAAAAAAAATCATCAAAAAAGTTTTGATTTTCGAACCGACCCCGAATTTGAGAGAAAACGTGATGTAACCCCTTGCCGATTTGTTGATTTTGGTCAAAATTTAGATTTTTATTTTTTTGATGCCAATCGATAGTACTGATCCTTACGAGTCCAAAATGGTATAAAATTCCCAAATCGGACAGTATTTGGCCGAGATATTCCAAAAAATCATCAAAAAAATTTGACTTCACCAACGAATCGGTTTTTGGTCAACCAATTTTTTTAACCCATCGATTTTGAAAATGTTTGAATGCAGATTGATAGTAGAGATCCCTACAAATTTAAAAAGGTATAACATTTCAAAATCTGACAGTATTTACCCGAGATATTCAAAAAAATCATCAAAAAAGTTTTGATTTTCGAACCGACCCCGAATTTGAGAGAAAACGTGATGTAACCCCTTGCCGATTTGTTGATTTTGGTCAAAATTTAGATTTTTATTTTTTTGATGCCAATCGATAGTACTGATCCTTACGAGTCCAAAATGGTATAAAATTCCCAAATCGAACATATTTGGCCGAGATATTCCAAAAATCATCAAAAAAATTTGACTTCACCAACGAATCGGTTTTTGGTCAACCAATTTTTTTAACCCATCGATTTTAAAATGTTTGAATGCAGATTGATAGTAGGGATCCCTACAAATTCAAAAAGGTATAACATTTCAAAATCTGACAGTATTTACCCGAGATATTCAATAAAAATCATCAAAAAAGTTTTGATTTTCTGAACCGACCCCGAATTTGAGAGAAAACGTGATGTAACCCCTTGCCGATTTGTTGATTTTGGTCAAAATTTAGATTTTTATTTTTTTGATGCCAATCGATAGTACTGATCCTTACGAGTCCAAAATGGTATAAAATTCCCAAATCGGACAGTATTTGGCCGAGATATTCCAAAAAATCATCAAAAAAATTTGACTTCACCAACGAATCGGTTTTTGGTCAACCAATTTTTTTAACCCATCGATTTTGAAAATGTTTGAATGCAGATTGATAGTAGGGATCCCTACAAATTCAAAAAGGTATAACATTTCAAAATCTGACAGTATTTACCCGAGATATTCAATAAAAATCATCAAAAAAGTTTTGATTTTCGAACCGACCCCGAATTTGAGAGAAAACGTGATGTAACCCCTTGCCGATTTGTTGATTTTGGTCAAAATTTAGATTTTTATTTTTTTGATGCCAATCGATAGTACTGATCCTTACGAGTCCAAAATGGTATAAAATTCCCAAATCGGACAGTATTTGGCCGAGATATTCCAAAAAATCATCAAAAAATTTTGACTTCACCAACGAATCGGTTTTTGGCCAACCAATTTTTTTAACCCATCGATTTTGAAAATGTTTGAATGCAGATTGATAGTAGGGATCCCTACAAATTCAAAAAGGTATAACATTTCAAAATCTGACAGTATTTACCCGAGATATTCAATAAAAATCATCAAAAAAGTTTTGATTTTCGAACCGACCCCGAATTTGAGAGAAAACGTGATGTAACCCCTTGCCGATTTGTTGATTTTGGTCAAAATTTAGATTTTTATTTTTTTGATGCCAATCGATAGTACTGATCCTTACGAGTCCAAAATGGTATAAAATTCCCAAATCGGACAGTATTTGGCCGAGATATTCCAAAAAATCATCAAAAAAATTTGACTTCACCAACGAATCGGTTTTTGGCCAACCAATTTTTTTAACCCATCGATTTTGAAAATGTTTGAATGCAGATTGATAGTAGGGATCCCTACAAATTCAAAAAGGTATAACATTTCAAAATCTGACAGTATTTACCCGAGATATTCAATAAAAATCATCAAAAAAGTTTTGATTTTCGAACCGACCCCGAATTTGAGAGAAAACGTGATGTAACCCCTTGCCGATTTGTTGATTTTGGTCAAAATTTAGATTTTTATTTTTTTGATGCCAATCGATAGTACTGATCCTTACGAGTCCAAAATGGTATAAAATTCCCAAATCGGACAGTATTTGGCCGAGATATTCCAAAAAATCATTAGAAAAGGTGGACTTTACAAACGAATCGGTTTTTGGCCAACCAATTTTTTTAACCCATCGATTTTGAAAATGTTTGAATGCTGATTGATAGTAGGGATCCCTACAAATTCAAAAAGGTATAACATTTCAAAATCTGACAGTATTTACCCGAGATATTCAATAAAAATCATCAAAAAAGTTTTGATTTTCGAACCGACCCCGAATTTGAGAGAAAACGTGATGTAACCCCTTGCCGATTTGTTGATTTTGGTCAAAATTTAGATTTCTATTTTTTTGATGCCAATCGATAGTACTGATCCTTACGAGTCCAAAATGGTATAAAATTCCCAAATCGGACAGTATTTGGCCGAGATATTCCAAAAAATCATCAGAAAAGGTGGACTTTACAAACGAATCGGTTTTTGGTCAACCAATTTTTTTAACCCATCGATTTTGAAAATGTTTGAATGCAGATTGATAGTAGGGATCCCTACAAATTCAAAAAGGTATAACATTTCAAAATCTGACAGTATTTACCCCAGATATTCAATAAAAATCATCAAAAAAGTTTTGATTTTCGAACCGACCCCGAATTTGAGAGAAAACGTGATGTAACCCCTTGCCGATTTGTTGATTTTGGTCAAAATTTAGATTTTTATTTTTTTGATGCCAATCGATAGTACTGATCCTTACGAGTCCAAAATGGTATAAAATTCCCAAATCGGACAGTATTTGGCCGAGATATTCCAAAAAATCATCAAAAAAATTTGACTTCACCAACGAATCGGTTTTTGGTCAACCAATTTTTTTAACCCATCGATTTTGAAAATGTTTGAATGCAGATTGATAGTAGGGATCCCTACAAATTCAAAAAGGTATAACATTTCAAAATCTGACAGTATTTACCCGAGATATTAAAAAAAAATCATCAAAAAAGTTTTGATTTTCGAACCGACCCCGAATTTGAGAGAAAACGTGATGTAACCCCTTGCCATTTTGTTGATTTTGGTCAAAATTTATATTTTTATTTTTTTGATGCCAATCGATAGTACTGATCCTTACGAGTCCAAAATGGTATAAAATTCCCAAATCGGACAGTATTTGGCCGAGATATTCCAAAAAATCATCAAAAAAATTTGACTTCACCAACGAAACCGTTTTTGGCCAACCAATTTTTTTAACCCATCGATTTTGAAAATGTTTGAATGCAGATTGATAGTAGGGAACCCGTCAATTTCAAAAAGGTATAACATTTCAAAATCTGACAGAATTTACCCGAGATATTCAATAAAAATCATCAAAAAAGTTTTGATTTTCGAACCGACCCCGAATTTGAGAGAAAACGTGATGTAACCCCTTGCCGTTTTGTTGATTTTGGTCATAATTTAGATTTTGATTTTTTTGACATCCTGACCGATCCATTTTTTATTAAAAATTGTATGTAACCTTGGGATTGTTTGACACATCTAACCAAAGCATTTGTGTTTTTTTTATTTTCAAATCAATGTTGCTTTGTCTCGACTGCAAGACGAAATGTCAATGCTGATATTGGAAAACATTCAGAACATTTTATACATCCGATTCGGGCTAAAATTGTGAAAACTTTAGAAATTTTTCTCAAAAATTCTGTAATGTGTATTTGAGCTTTTGAGCAGGGGCCATTGGGTAAGTGCTTTATATTAGACGACATAAGAAATGGAGGTGCATTGATCCGAGTTTTTGGCTAGAATGGATCGCTGGCTGAACGACAATTTAACCCAGACGGAGGTGGGGGAGAACTTCGGCAAGACCTGCAACATGGAGATGAACAACGGCGATGCATTTGCCAAGTTTTTAAATCTGATAACCAGCGCCAGCGTCCAGCTCTTCAAGTGGGTGCTGAGCCACTGTTGCAGCTACGTGGATCCCGAGAACATACTGCATATTGACTGAGAATTCTAACATTAATTTATTTTAAATTTTTAGTTCGCAATATGGAAATCAAATTAAAGATGCTCTAACAATAGTTTTATCAGACTCAATATAAGATACTCGCTATGCAGAATGGTTTTTGCAGATATCTCTTTTGTAAAGTCGATAAATATCGATTTTGAGACCAGGTTCCTAAAGGATCTAGTTACATTTATCTTGGTAAATGTACATATTCTCGCATGGGCTATATACACTTCTAACTTCTCTCAGACTCAAGAGCCTTTCGGCTTCTTTCATCAATAGACTTTGCCAGCCGCTCCACTCTTTCGTAACTTCAACTTGTCGTAAGCAATTAAAAAATACATGCTAATGAATATATTCTTAATTCAATTAAAAATAATTTGTATAGATATAAACATCTTTTTCTTGAGGCAAAAAACTAAAAGCAACTTTAAATCTCTCGAATAAGTATTAAAGGCAAGAGCTTAAACTTCTTCTATAAAATAAAAATTATAAAATTATTATTGTAATCAATAACATATAGTGTTTTATACAAATAAAAATATTCTTTATTTCAAGCAAAAAGTTGTGAATTAAATTAATATTACAAACAAAATCTCTAAATAATTATAATTAATGGATTTTATCTAGTTCTTCTTTAAAAAATATACTTTATGAGTTGATACTATTCCTAGTATCTTTATATATATTTTTATCTAGTATCTAGGATCTAGTATCTAGTATCTAGTATCTAGTATATAGTATCTAGTATCTAGTATATAGTATATAGTATCTAGTATCTAGTATCTAGTATCTAGTATCTAGTATCTAGTATCTAGTATCTAGTATCTAGTATCTAGTATCTAGTATCTAGTATCTAGTATCTAGTATCTAGTATCTAGTATCTAGTATCTAGTATCTAGTATCTAGTATCTAGTTTCTAGTTTCTAGTATCTAGTTTCTAGTTTCTAGTTTCTAGTTTCTAGTATCTAGTATCTAGTATCTAGTATCTAGTATCTAGTATCTAGTATCTAGTATCTAGTATCTAGTATCTAGTATCTAGTATCTAGTATCTAGTATCTAGTATCTAGTATCTAGTATCTAGTATCTAGTATCTAGTATCTAGTATCTAGTATATAGTATGTAGTATGTAGTATGTAGTATGTAGTATGTAGTATGTAGCATGTAGTATGTAGTATCTAGTATCTAGTATCTAGTATCTAGTATCTAAATCCATATTTATAAAATAAAAGACATTATGATAATTTTTGTATTTATTTTGTATTCTTTAATTTTGTTTTATGTCTGTTAAATTTCGTGCTAAATATTTAGTTCTTCCGGGTTTTGTCTATTTCATTTAAGGGGACTTTCGTTTAACTCACAATATTTACTTGACTTTCGATTTATTTATATTTGATTTTAATTTGTATTTTTATTAATCTGTTGCTGAAGCAAATTCGGTAAACACATTCGCTAATAAATTGTCTGTCTTCGCAGCTTTGCCCAGTTCTTTAGTCCTATATCATATCGTAATAGATAAATATAATAAATTTTTCACATTTATATTCAGTTAATTAATTAATAAACATTTCTCATAATTTCTTTCTTTTCAATTTTTTTGTTTGTTTTTTTTTATATTTTTCCTTAGTCCGAAAACCTTTTGTACTCAACCGTCGAGAAAAAACCGAAACAACAATTATTTTTTTTTGATTTTTAATTTTGTTTTTTGCTTTTTGTAAATATTGTAGAGTATTTGTATTATAGAGGGGCTTGCTATGAGTTTTTATTTGATCGTAACTGTTAATTTGTGCCTGGCTGAAAATTCAAACTTTTGCTAACCGTACGCAAGCTATGAGTTATTTATTAATATGTATATATATCTATATATAAGGTTACACATTCGGGCTGCAAATCGATTTTCAGATCAAAACTAAATCCAAGACGAGTTAGTTGAATTTTGTGTTTGAAATTTAAATTGTTTCTTTATTAACTTTGGAATCTTTGGAACGTCGAAGATTTAATACCCTTGCAGATATTTCCCTTTTGCAGATATGTACATAGATGCAAATATCTTTGACAACAGAATATTTTGCCATATAAGATTCATTCCATATTCCAGCGATCTTTCCTATGGCAGCTGTACGATATAGTGCTCCGATCCGGCTTGTTCCGATATATGTATGTACTGCGTGCAACAGAAGAAAGATTGCCAAAATTGTTCGGAGTTCTAGAATGTTGAAAGCCAATTTCACGAAGCTCAGCTAACGTCCGGGTCGCTGGTTCAAACCCAAAACCGTAGCATGGCAAAGCATATTACAATGGGTTTTGCAGCCAGGAATGCTTATGTATATATATAGACATATATATAGATATAGACATTTATCATCTGAATATAGATTGAATATACTATATGTATATATATTTATATATATATATATAACTGAAGCGTACAGCTCGAATGCTCGATAGACATATACATATATGCATATGTATATATATATGTACGCTTCAGTTATATACTATATAGATATATAAACTTTAATTTTGTATAATACTTAACTAGCAAAAACTGAACTCGCAATGCCATTGATCAGATGCTGGATATAATTTATCGATTAGCTATCACATGAATATATCTAGGGGAAAAAAGCCAATTGACGCGTGCAATGGGTTGACTGTGAGGGGGAGAGGTATTGCGTGTGTGTGGGGGATGGGGGGGGGGGGGGTAAATGAACATAATGTGGCTATATCATCGTGAACTCACACTGAATATTACATATAGAAACGTATTTAAACTCAATTAAGGTCTTATATGGCTAGAGTCAAATATCACAACATCACATATACATAAGTTCATACATATATATATATATATAGAATGGTTAATCGGTTATCGTTATTCGATAATAATCGTAGGCATCGCATTAAGTATGTGTATATAATATATATATATATATATATATATATATATATGGCATTTAGCGAGACTCGAATACTTCCTACTACTCGGGGCCTGCTGCTCTTTAATCTTAACTTCTTTGAATGTATCAAGGGGCGGGGCGGGGCGGGGGCAAGGGCGGGGGCACAACTTGTCAGTTATCGATTATTCAAATTCAGACTTAACCTTCTACATTTCTCTCTCTATGTGTGTGTGTGTGTGTGCACAGGAACTGAAAGTGTCGGAAGTATATAATTTTTCATATATTTTCTACAATAGAAATGCCATAGAAAATATTAGTAGAAAATGTTTACAACTGTTTGGAATCTGTTCTGTATGCCTCTTCTTCTTCTTGCTTTTATTCAAAATATATATATATATATATATATATATATATATTGAGTTGGGAAGAGAAGAAAACATTAAGAGACATTAGCTAAGTTCATATTTTGGAATATTGGTTTTACGAAAAGTTCTTCATATACTTTTCATAGTTATTTTTTATTACATAAATAGTTTAAATCGTATAAATGTATTTGGGTTCTGCCACGAGACATATCTATCTTGTCAAATCTTACAAAAAAAAAAAAAAAAAAAAACATTACAACAACCTTCAACAATATGTGACCTGCATTCCATTTAATTGTGCTTCGAGTTCGCGTTCTCTCTCTCTTCTATCTTCAATATCTATAAGATAAAACATTTAAACATTTAATAATATTTATCTTATGGTTTTTTTTTTTGTTTTGTTTTGTTTTTGTTTCAACTCTGGTACAATTTGTTGTCATGCACGAGACAAACTAACTTTAAAGATCTTTTGTTGCAAAACTTTTCACTGATATGTAAAATACAAAGAAAAATACCAACAAATATACTAAAAATACCGAACATGAAAGTTGCAGAAAATTGTATGCATTACATAACTAGTCAAGATCTGTAAAGTCAGTTTGCCGTGAGCATTATTTGATTTGAATTATTTAGCTAATTTTTCGGTATATTTTACTTTAAGTATTTTATGTTTTACTCATATTTTTTTTTTTTTAGTTTTTTAGGATCTACTTTTCTAGACATTTGTTTCATTTCATTTGAGTAGAGTAAGTTCTTATTCGGCTTAAGTTCGTCTTTGCTTACGTATTTAGTATTATTTTTGATGTCTTTGGTATTTTTTAATTCATCATTGTTAATTATATAACACATATAGTTTTTGATAGTTCTTCAAGTTGCTATATAAAGTATTTAGTTGTGCATTTTAAGTTTTTAGTCAGATTCAGAAATTATATCAAAATAATTATTTATATATTTATATAAAATATAAGAGTACACAAAACTATCTAGGTTTTACACGCTTGCAGGCGTATACCGTTATGATATATATATTCTGGTTCAGCTAGAAATCGGAATGGGCTGGATCGTGCCAATATAGCCTATAAGTTATCCTCTTGGCATTGAAAAGATATAGTCAAACTTCAGACTCAAATCGGACAACTATTTTATATAGTTACTTACTAAACGTAGCTTTACTTCGCGTTTAAGATCCCCGCAAAATCTTGTTAATAACGGACCACAATATCATTGCATAAACAGGTAAAAAATCAAAAAGTAAATAAGATTTTTCATATGGAAATATTTCCGGCTATATATGGGCTTCAGCTCTGCAAGCGTAATTCAACTTTGGCGCGCCGAAGTTAGTTGTTTTTATTTGGTTTATCTTCTATTCTGTCTTTTATCTATTTGCTTTATAGATATTTTTTTTTTAGAATATCTCTTGGTTTATTCGCATTTTCGAGAGCTTTTTGTGAACTTGATGCGAATTGGTTGGCTAAACATTTGCGGGGCCCAAATATTTGCAACAATCAATTATTTGGCTGACTAATTATGATTATTTTTCTTTCAGTGTAAGCTGCTAATTAACTATGACAGTCAGATTAACTTGCAGTTAATGTACTTAGTTAGAATCTCAATGATTTCGCTTTTGTTTGCCATTCGACTGTGATTTCTCTAGTTGAGCGCCGCTTGGTCGGGCCAACTGTGGGCATACCTTATATGCAATAAATTATAGGGTATATATGTATATATATATAGATATTCGTTTTTATGGTAGGTTAGTCAACTTACTAGCTTAAAACAAGTTGTCCAAACACTTAAAACTTAGATATAACTAAAACAATCAAGCTGCACGAGGATATACCCTGTAAAAGCATTTACAGGGTATGCGCGCAGCTGTGGCAACTCAGTGAAAAACAATGCTAGGCTGAGTAAAAGGCAGACACAAAAGGCATAAAAATGGGCTAAATACAGCTACTTATCTTTTTAGAGGGTATCTATAGACTCTGTCCATGGACTAGATGTGCGTGCTTGGGGCTTGCGCTTACAAATTAGTTTGGGCAGCAGTCGAGCAATTGCCGCCCGCCGCCGCCGCCGCCGCCGCCGCACCACCACCCACCGCCCCCCCGCTGGCAGCCGAATGGCCACCGACGGCGGCGCCGATGCCGCCGATGCCGCTGATGCCGCTGATGCCGGGCACCGAGCTGCTGCTGGTGGTGGCCGCATGGAGGGCCAAGCCGTGCTGGACACCCATGCCGGTGAGCAGCTCGTGCTCGGTCTTCGCCTGGCGCAGCCAGTTGCGCAAGTCGCGGGTCCGCTCCACCAGGCTGGTCGTGTAGTTGACGGCGCGCGGACTCTGCGACACAATCGTATTGGCCGCCAATATCGCGCCGCCCATCGAGCTGTGCATGCGCCCGGCGGCCAGCTGGCGATAGGTCTCCAAACGATCCGCCAGCGTCGGTATCGATTGCGGTGCATGCAGCGCGCTGCCGCTGATGCTCGGATTGGATCCAGCGCTGGCCGTGCCGCTGCCGTTGCCCGTGACCGTGGCCGTGCCGGGTGTGGCGCCCAGGGATGACTGCTGGCTGAGCATGTGCGACCAGCTGAGCTCGTTGGGCGAGATCAGCGGCATGGCCATGGCCAGGCCATGTGCCTGATGCAGTTGCGCATGATGCGGATGCGGATGCTGCTGCTGCTGGAGCTGCTGCTGGTGCTGGAGCTGCTGCTTGTGGCTGAGTATGTCGAGGATTTCGCGTATTTCGGCATTGAGTATCTCGAGATTCTGTATGCATTCGTTAGACTCCTGCTGGAAGTATTCCTTGCGCTTGTGCAGATCGGCGCCGCTGGCGAAGTCAGTGCTGCTGAAGCCGGAGCTGGAGTGCGAGGACAGATCGCTGAGCGTGGCAGCCTCGTCCTTGGGCTCCGGCTCGAGACTCGGCTGCTTTTCCTTCTCGTAGATGCGCAACAGGCTCTGCTCGAGGTGACGCAAGCGGATGACCTTCTCGCCGAGCAGCGCACGCGTCCGATGCAGATTCACCTCCATTTCGGTCAGCTCCTTCTCCTCCTGAATGAGCTGGTCCAAGGAGTGCCGGGTGGCGGCGGCCAGTGCCAGGCTCTTGTGGCGCTGCTTTATCTCGCGCTGGCGTGCCCGAAAGTTGGTGCGCTGCGTGCGCAGCGATTCCTTGGCCCGGCGCACCGAGTCGCGCTCCAAGTGGATGCGATGCTTAAAGAACTCCAGCTCGGAGCCAACCACGGAGCCAACAGCTGTCGCATGCTCCCCGGTGATGTCCGTGAACGGATAGCGCAGATGATAGGTGGTGTCCAGCGTGTGCTCCGGGAATTGATCCTCCAGATCCTCGAGCTTCTGCAGCTGATGCCGCAGATTCTCGACCGGCGTGCACGGACGCTGCTGCTCCACCTGCTGCTTGAAGTTATCCGAATTGAGGCGCGACGTCGACGCCGACTTCGTCCGCGAGAACAGTTTCTTGCGGGGCGTCGACAACTTGTTATTGCCGTTGTTGTTGTTATTGCTGTTGTTGTTGTTGTTGTTGTTGCTGTTGCTGCTGTTGTTGGTCTCCTGATGTTGCTGGTCTCGCGCCGCTTCCGAGTCGGAGTTGCCGTTATCGCTGAGCACGACGACGGTGCTCGCGGTGGTGGTGGGCGCCGCCAGATAGCGACCCTTGCTGTAGTTGTTGGATATGGTCGTGTCCGACTGGCTGAGCGAGGTGTTCGTGTCGTCCTGCAGCTGCAGCTGCTTGATGTACTTGCTGGCAATGCCCGGCGGCTTGCTCAGGTGCGTCTTGGGCGGCACAGGCGGCTTCAGCTTGCCGCCGATAGCTCCGGCTGTCGCCTGTTCCGAGTAGCTGAGCGAACGGTTCTCGCTGTTGCCAATCGATGGCTTCTGCGAGAGCGAGCGTTCCGTCTCCGAGTTGGTTGTGGTTGTTGTATGCGTTGTATTGCTCTGGCCATGCTCCAGCTGCTGGTCCAGCTGCTGCTCCAGCTGCTGATCCTGGCCGCGCTCCAGCCGCTGCTGGTGATGATGCTGCAGCGCCTGCGCCTCACGGCGTCGACTGCGCCGCTCCAGCGACAGCTTGACGTCGGTCTTGAGCCGCACATATTTCTCCTTGAGGCAGCGATACTTGTCCTCCAGCAGGCGCTTCTCGCAGCGCACCTTCTCGTAGAGGCGCTCCTCGCCATTGTCGCGCAGCCGCTGCTTCTCCAGCTCCAGCTCGTGGCTGAGCTTGTCGCGCATCTGGCTCAGCTTTGTGGCGTGCTCCCGACGCAGCAGCTCCTGCTCGGAGCGCAGATCGCGCTCCAGCTCGTGCAGCAGCTCGGCATGGTTCGTCTGCAGCGTGGCCATGCGCTGCTTGTGCTCGTGCACCACCTGGGCGCGCTTCGACTGCAGCTGCTGCTCCAGCTGGCCGCGATACTCCTCCAGCTGCAGCTGGAACGCCTCCTCCAGCTGGTGCTGATGGGCGCTCAGCCGCGAGTCGTACTCGTGGCGCAGGCTCTTGAGGCGCGCCTCGTGCTCCCGCTTGATGGCCTCCATGTCCTGCAGCTGCAGCTGATGCAGTGCAGCCGCCTCGCTGAGCATCTCGCTACCGACGGGAGCATGCCCCTGCTGCTGCCCCTGCTGCTGCTCCTTACTCTTGAGCAGACCGACCAGCTTGCTGGCCATTTTGAGGCTGCGCAGGCCCAGCTTTTCGCTGGCCATCTGCGCCTGGGCCTGCATCGATTTGCGCTGCAGCTGCTCGAGATCGTGGCCGTGGTCGAAGGGATTATCCTGCTCCGATTTGTTGATAATGAAACTGCGCACCGAGCTGCCCTTCGAGTCCGAGTCGGTGTCCTCGTACAGGGGCTTCACTGTCGCCCCGCCGGCGCACTCCTTCAGCTTGTCCAGATAGCTACTCGTCTCGCCCGGCAGCCGGTCTGCCTTGCCGCCCAGCTGGTGGCCGGGCAGATCCTCCTGCGCCTTCAGCATTTGTATGGTCTGCGCCTTGGGCAGGCTGATGATCCGGATGCCTTTTGGCGAGTCACTGATGAAGGGATTCAGGCTGCACATGCCCACCATGGCGTCCGGGTCGGCCACATCCTCGTCCCAGACATCATCGTCGTCGTCATCCTCATCCTCGTCCTCCTCGTCCTCCTCCTCCTCCTCCACGTCGTCGTCGACATCGGCATTGTCTTCGTGCTCTGCTGCCACATCCTCTTCGTCTTCGTCCTCGTCCTCGTCCTCAGCTACCTGCTGCTGTTCGTGCTGCTCCTCGTGCTCCACCTCGGCCGCCTCCTCGTCCGACAGCTCTGGGGATTGGTTTTGCTTGCGCGCATTCTCCTCCTCAACGGGCGAACTGCAGATGCGCTGCGTCTCCACCAGATTGAAGCGCACGCTCTTCTTATCCTCCGCCGCCGTCGTTGTTGTTGTTGTCGTCGTGGAGTCCTCGTCCCGTTCGTAGCGACGTCGCATGTCCGTTAAGCTGGTGTCCCGCAATATGCCCTTGACGCCATAGGCATTGCCCGTCACCAGATTTCCGCCCGCCTCCGTTGCGCCCGTTGGTTCCAGCTGGCGGCGCGACTTGAGGAACATGGCCCCGGTGCCGGATAGCTGAAATCCGCTCTTGCGCTGCTCCAGCGTCGACTGCGACTGCGACTGAGGCTGTGACTCCGCCAGGGAGCTGCCCGCCGACGTTGATCCGAATTTCATGGCCAAACTGATTTGCGTATTCGTTTTGGCCACCTCGAAGCGCGTGTTCTTCACCGGCTGGAAGATCGGCCCGAAGCTCTTGCCGCGCGTCTCCAGGAAGCGGCTGACCCCGCCGCTAAACCCGCTGGGACCCGGAAAAGCGGCAGATGTGCTGGCATGCGACTTGCTGCCGCTGCTCCCAGCACCAGCTCCAGCTCCAGCTCCTGCTCCTGCTCCTGCTCCTGCTGCTGTGCCAGCTGCCAGCTGGTGGCTGGCCACATTGTTTAGGGGCGAGCTCATGTCGTCCAGCAGCTCGTCGGTGCCCTGCATGCTGCGTATGCCCGAGTCCAGCTGCGACACATCGTCGGAATTATCAATAATGGGCGTGGCAGCCCCAGCTGACCCGGTGCCCAACAGCAGCCGCTGGCGCGTCTGCTCCACCAGGTCGCGATAGACGGCGTCCAACGGATGATCCCACTGCGACTGCTTTGTCCGCGTATTGTAATAATAATGGCCGCTCTTCTCCTCCGAATAGCTAATGGGAAGAAGGCAGAGAGTAAGTGAAAGTGCATCGTTACCTAGTTGCAGTCCCTCTCTGGGAATACTCACCAGATCTTCCACTCTGGGGGCAATGCGGCCATAAGCCCCTCCTTGGCCAGATACAAGAGATGCGGCTCCTTGCTCGGCTCGATGCCAATCAGAGTCGCATAATCGTTTATCTCTGCGAATCGAAGAGAACAAGATATTATTATTACTACAATTACAATTACTTATATTATTTGTATCGATATTTAGGCTGGCAGTTTGGAAGCCCAGTTGCGACAATTTTGTTGCCTCACAGCAGCTGCCACGCCTACTAAGCCCACTTTGGTTCTACAAAGAAGAAAGTGAGAATATCTTTGGCACGCCGAGGCTTTAATACCCTTGCCCAACAGTTTGGCAGTTATGTGAGAATTGTGAAATATCTTGGATATGCTGAAAATATCTTGGAATATTTGGCCGATTCTTCCTATAGAGCTATACATATAATATAGAGTATAAAGGCATCACAGCTTAAATAGTATATCTTGGCAAACAAAACAGTTTTTTGTGTAGAAAGCATAGTGAAATTTATAAATGACGAGTTTGGTAAACTTTAAAGTATGCCATAGCAGAGCCCACTTTTCGACCGGCAGCTATATGATATAGCGCTTCAATCCGATCGGTTCCGATATATGTACTGCCTGCAACAGAAAGACTTACCCTTGCAAAGTTAGACAAACGGACAGACAGACGGAAATGGGCTATATGAACTCGGCTGTTGATGCTGATCAAGAAAATATATATATATATATATAGTTTGCGGGATCGGAGATGCCAGGAGACACATTTGTTGCCAATTAGTAGCTATATTCACGCTAAATGTGCTTTAAAGCACTTTTGGTGACTTTTTGGCTTCAGTTTTGGTTGAAAGTGGGTTTAATGCAGGTTTAAAACTAGCTGAAAAGCGTTATTCAAGCGATTAATTTAATTGAATGATGTTTAAAGATACTTCAATATATCAAATTTGTAGCCAATCAGTAGCTAAATTCAAGCTAAATGTGCGTTTAATCAAATGTAGCGATGTTTTTGGCTTCACTTTTATTTAAAAGCGGGCTTTAAGTCGCTTTGAGATCAGATAAAAACGTTTTTGTAAATGGAATATTAAATAAAACGCGGCTAAAAATAGGAAACGAGTTAAATTTCTGACTAATTTCAAGCTAAATGTGTTTTAAAAGAGATTTAGCGGCTTTTTTGGCTTCACCTTCATCTAAAAACCGCTTAAAGGCTACTTAAAATAAGTTATTCAAATGGGAAAAAAGCGGTTAAAGAACTTGAAAGCAGTTGAATTTGTGGCCAATCAGTAGCTAAATTCAAGCTGAATGTGCCTTAAAACGGATTTAATGATATTTCTAGCTTCTTTTTAGTTAAAAGCGCGTTTAAGCTAGGAAAACACACAAAACAAATGATGTTAAGTAGTTCTCCTTTGTATATACATATATACACATATTCATTTCTTATAAATATTAAATAAACATATAAGATATAATCTGCTTTAGAGGGCTCAGAAAAGTGAAGAGCCTTGGCTTTTGTTTTGAAGTGGCCCACTTAATGGCTGGCAAGCTTGTTGGCCCAGAGTGTATAGGGGCGCACAAAAGGGCCTCTAATGGTAATTGGGACTAATGAAAAGCTTACGAACTGTGTCAAACCCAGCGCCCAGCAGCTGTTTGTCCTCCTCCTGATCCAGGCAGCACGTGAAAAGGAAATTCCTGGCAAATATGTGACTTTGCTTTCAATATGACGCTTGCTTTTCACTTGAAAAGAAACCAATCTCGGATCTGGCAAAAGCTTGGTCTAAGCGCTTAAAAATTCCATTTGGCTTGGCCAAACAAAGCGACACCAGAATGAAAGCCCGGCTAAGAAACGCGACTGAATGCCAATTGACGTCCTGCGGCCTGTGCCTCGCTTTCTCTCTCTCGCTCTGTCACTCTCTCTCTTTCTCTCTCTTTCTCTCTGCCTCTTATTGATTGTGGCACCACCTGCACCGTCAACCACAAGCATATCTCTTGCAGCGGTCAGCGCTGGTTGCCTGGCAACGTCAATTGCCACAGAAAGAAACGTTGCGTTTTGGCCAAGTTGTGCGCAATATGTCGCTGCGTTTTTCAGGGTTGTTCGTCGTCATAGCCAACCACTCGCACACAATCGCACACAATCGCACACAATCGCACACTAGTTCTTAATTCCATAAGGTCCTCAGGTTTCACAGTTCCTTTGCTCCCTAGTTCCAGTTCATTTGAACAGCTAAAACACAATCAAACATTTCAATTACATGAGAAACTCTGAGAGTTTTCTAATTCCACATGTTCCTCAGGTTTTACAGTTTTTAGTTCCTTAGTTCTCTAGTTCCAGTTCATTTGAACAGTTTACACCCAACCATATACTCATTTAATTCGCTTACAGCTCAACAGTCTTTATAGCGGTTTTGCCTGTCTCAATTCCACATGTTCATTTGAACTGTCACAACTTTCAATTACTTGAGAAAATCTTTTCACGGGCTTAGAGTTCCTCAATTCCACATGACCCTCAGTTCCTCAGGTTTCACAGTTCCTTTGTTCCCCAGTTCCAGTTCATTTAAACAGCTAAAGCACAAACAATATTTCAATTACTTGAGAAAATCTTTTGACGAGCTGAAAGTTTCCCAATTCCACATTTTCCTCAGGTTTTACAATTAGTTCCATAGTTCCCTAGTTCCAGTTCATTTGAACAGCTAAAACTGGAACATTTGCACTTAGTTACAACTTTCAATTACTTGAGAAAACCTTTTCACGGGCTTTGAGTTTCCCAATTCCAGATGTTCCATAAGTTCCTCAGTTTGCACAGTTCCTTTGTTCCCTAGTTCCAGTTCATTTGAAGAGCCAACACACACTCGCTTAATGCGTTTGCAGTCACAACTTTCAATTAGTTGAGCAAATCTTTTAAACCGCTTAGAGTTTCTCATTTCCACATGTTCCGCAGGTTTCAGACTTTCACAATTTTCCAATTCCTTTGTTTCCTGGTTCTAGCTCCTTTGAACAGCTGACCCAAACTAACCAAACAAAACGCCGACCATAAACCAACCACCGAGGCACACACATACTCACGCACACTCACACTCATACACACACACACACGCACACTCTCACACATTTTAAGTTGACCCATTAACCGAACTGCGTAAAACAATGCACCTTAAACAAACCTCATGAACAACCCCTACACACTAAATATTTTACTTCATTTTTTTTTTAGCTACAGTGTTCGCTCGCTAACTGGAACGCTTCGGTTTTAAGTAGTTTCTTATTGGCATGCAAATTCTTATTTGTTTCAATTATAAATTCTATTTTTGTGCTCTGTTTACTTAGAGAAGACATACGGGAAGCATACGGGTTCGATGATATTTCCGTCTGCTGTCCGTCTGCCTTAGCCTATAAACACGGTCTATTATATTCTGGATGTTACGAAAATTTGAGATTATATAAGCTAAAGTTTGGGATACTAAAAAAATAAGAACATGATTTTTTCTTATATGCAGCCCACACAAAAAAGGAAGGTTAAGTGAAATTTCTGAACTTTAAATATAAGTAAATCCTATTTTTATATACCACAGTGAAAATATTCGAATTTCTCTGGGCCAACTTCCTAGAATTTTGCACAATTTAAGATTCAATACGACATTTAATGTTTACATTTATTTATTTTAATGATGCAAAGTGGATTTCTATTTGTTACATCCGCAAGTTCTTCTTCACGAGCGACCACTGTATGTATTTACATACGATAATTCCCTTGACTGACTCCCTTTCGCTTTGTCACAAGTGAGTCTGTTAAAGGACATTCTTATTGGGCGTAGCCCGTACAGTGAGCACGCGCTAGGCGACATTTGATCAAAATGGAAACGAATTTGAAATCTTTTTGCCATCTGCTGAGCCTAGAGAATTGATACCCTGTACAGATTTTAAATGGATATAATGAGAGTTTTAAAGATACATGTCAGAGGGGAAAAATTGCATATTCGAACCCGTGAACTATCCACGTTCTCATTTCTTTCATATTTCAAAGTCTCTTCGTTTGGCCAAAATCGATAAATATCGATTTTTAGCATAAGTGAACATATAAGCGCTAGAGAAATTTATCTGGTGCGTAGGTTCTCTAATTTTCCTTAAAAAGCTTAAAATAATTAATAAAAAACAATAACATTTACAGCACAATTTAAAATATGAAATAGTGCTAACATATTGAGCGTCACATTAACAGTGATAGGATCACTTTAACATATATTGGTGCAGACAACAATTCATATAACAACACACATATAAGAACATAAACATCATCATGTTAGCATATGTTAGTTATTAGTTTCATAACATAACAGAGTTACTTTAAAAGAGGTAACATACTTGCAGTTACATTAACAGTGACATGCCCATTTATGCATGCTGTTAACAGCGTTTCTTTTATGACAAAAAAGTCACAATTTTAACACATTGCTTGCACATAGCATTAAGCCATCCCAACGCGTTAACATATTGAGCGTCAAATTAACAGCATTATTTTAGCATATGTTAGCCTAGTCAGTTAGTCATCTAATAGCAATATCATTTTTTTTAACATTTTTAACAATTTTTTAACAATTTAACATCTATCCCAGTCATTTCTTTTAAGCTAGCCCAGTAAGTAAACGTCGCATTAACATTAACAGCAATGTAAAAGCACATGTTAGCTAATTCAATTAAATACCTTGATAAGCGCTGGCATTAACAAAAAAGTCGCAACTTTAACATATGTAATCCCAGTCAAAGCTTTCAATCTACCCCAACAATAATACAATTAACAGCAGCGCTTACAACGCTTTAACATGTTCAGCGTTACGTTAACATTAAGAACTCTGTTAAAGCACATCTTAGCTACACAGCAAGAACACTGCTAACGTCATTTTTACTGCATTTACAGCAACTGCGTAGTTTTAACTTAGGTTGACGCAGTTCTTCGGCAAAACGAACCTGCCGCAAGGCAAAAGAGTGCGCACAGGACTCAAGTTTCGGATGCTGATGAAATTGCTTAGCTGACTTCTGGGCGAGTGCAGGGTACGGGGCAGGGGCAGGGGGGCAGGGTACGGGGGCTGCTCTACGGATTAGGGTCTTACGTGCTTGCCCGTAAGGCCCGTGTTCAACTCACCCTCGGAAGATGGCAAACAGGCCTCATCGAAGACCTCCTCGCAGATGACCGACGCGGTGGCCGCGGGGGCCGTGTAGCCCAACCGTTTGGCTGTTGTTGCCGCCGTTGTCAGCGCTGTTGGCGTCGTCGCCGGCGTTGTGGCCAGCGATGCGGTTGCCGACGAGTTGCTGTTGTTGGCCATGGCTGTTGCTGCCGCTGCCGCTGCCGCTGCTGCTTCTTCTTATCTCTTTGGCTGCCCTTTTTGCCGTTAGTCGTTGTTGTTGTTTGAATGCGAATTCGAGCAGCTACGGTTAGTGTTGGCTAATTACGCCGTCAGATGTCGCCAGCGTTGCGTAAGTATTGAGCAGCATCCTGTGTGTGTGTGTGGGTTGGTGTGTGTGTGTGCGTAGCCGGCAGCAGTCGCAGCGAATTTAGAGCTTAGGGCGAAAATCGAATGTGACCTAAAAATAGGAACAGCAGCAAAAAGAATAAGAAACAGGGATAACGGTTAACTGCAAAACGTCGCACGAGTTGCTCCTAACATGTGTGGGCAGCGCAGGAGGGGGGAAGGGGGAGGGGGGCTTGGTTGTGTGTCTGTGTGGGGTTTGATACGGTCGTTTGCTGCGCTTGTTGCCCTGCCTGGCAACAGCAAGAAGGAAAGGTATTTCATATACATACATATGTATATATACATATATATAATACATATATATGTATGTAGGTGTGTAGGTGTGCATGTGTGCATGTATGCGGCAGCTGGAGTCTAGTTTTCAGCGCACTTGTTTTCTTTGAAAATTGCAATGAATGTTTGCCAATACGCAGAATTCCAAGCACACACACATGCACGCACACGCACACACACACACACAGGGCGAATTGAGTGGGGGATGTGCAGAGGCAAGCACAACAACAAAATGCTAACGGTATAACGGTATTGATTTTTCACTTGTATTTAATTGTGGCGTTGACGTTGGCGTTGGCGTTGCCACAGCGCCGCCCCCGCCCCCGCTCCCGCCCGCCCTTAACAGGACTTACAATTTATATACATATATTTTCATACAGGCACACACACACACGCACAAGCACACACACAGCCAATTTGGCATACGTATTGCAAATAAAAATAAACGACAGTTCAATTTGAAAAAGTTCACTTTGCGTTTATGCTATATAAATACATAAGCACACACACACACACACACGCACACTCACTTGCATATGTGTGTCACTTGCAGCAGATGACAAAAAAAAAACACAACAACAATAACAACAAAAACTATTTATGTATGTATTTGAACAAATTGTCACAGTGTGCGTGTGTGCAATGGGAATTAAATTTGAAATAAAACCGACCGATTCTGCTGCCCCGTCGACTTTGGCTATTGAGAGCGTATGTTGCCAACTGCAGCGAATGTTGCCAATGCGTTAATGTTGCTAGGCGCTGCTTTGAGTGCAACCACAAAATATATCGACGAACAGCAGGCGGCATCGATATGTGCGCGTGCGCATATTGAAGCAGTATATCGATATATGTATTTGCATTGCACACGCAGTATTCCAATGTAATCACATTTAAACTGAAAAGAAATGCGCTTGAGCAAAGTACCGCAGCTCGCTGTAAAACTTATCGTTTGCACAAAAAGCCCAAAAATGTGTTAACTGAATTTTAGAACATATCGATGGCCATGCCGACAGCTTTCGTTAAGTGAGCAACTCGTGTTCGGTGAGTGAGCAATGGGCTTGTGTCTAAATAACAAGTTTATGTCTACAATTGGGCTCTTGCTGGTACGTAATTGGGTAAGAGCAACGCAAAAGGTGTATGTCTGAATAGATTTGTGGGTAAGAAGCGGGCTTACGAAAGATGGATAGTATAAAGAATAATAAATTAGCAGTTGCGGAATAAGACTGAGACATGCAATTTATAGTATTTTGCCGTAAAGGATGCTAATAACATAGTGTAAAAAGTTGCCACGGTGTTTTAAGTGGAGGCTGCTTGTGCTAAGGCTCAGTATACGATTAGTACTCTTTCGTACAGCAGAATTTAGCACTGGTTGTGTGTCTTAGCTGCGGGTGAGGGGCCTAACTTGTGCTTTTGTTGTCTTAATGAAAGCTTTGTTGCGCTTATGAAATAGGTAAAATGTTATATAATTTTATGCTTTTATATTATTATTATTATTATTATTGTTTATTCTTACAAATGCCTTTTATAAATGAGAAAGAAAAGACAAAGAAAAGAACTATGAACAGGTTTGTTTAATGTGGTTGCTATCCCTACTAAGCCTATTTATGTTGGTCTGTTGTCTTCGCTTCAGAAACCTGAATTTGAGTACCATGGGTGTGTCAAAATACGACTGTCTACGTTAATAACGTGTGGTGCTGGTATGCGCTGACAGTTCGTTTAGTTAGCAACGCTTTGGTGTATGTATCAACTACAACTATTCGTTGAGCTTCTGAAGCGAAAAACTAACGAAATTTGTGGCGGACTTTTGGGCGTTTTTCAAAAGAAGTTAATAATGTATTTATGTATTTTCAATCAATTTTACTTCGGCTATAATATTCATTTCCGATTGGCCATAGCTTGAGTATTGCTAAGTTCAGAAAACAGTCTTGTAGAAGCTTCCATAAAGTTGTCTCCATATTTTACGTTTGTTTTTATCACATAAATTAGTTTTTCAGTTGATTAATGATGCAAATGTATTATCAATAGACACATGTATTATGTGTGGATGTTATATTTCGTGTAAATTACAAATAACACTATACATTTTTGCATATTTCTCGCACATTTCAGTTATTTTGCATTTTACATTGCGGCATTGCCATTAGGTAAATGCCATCATAAATTTTGTGCCAGTGCCAGCACCCGCGACCTGACGTTTCCCCTTTCCCACAGACGGTCCGGGCCGGGCCGGGCAGGGGCTGGGACGGGTCTTCCGAGTAAATCAATGCCAATAAATGCATTACCGATTGTATTGATCGTTTGTTGCGGTTCGTTCAGAACTTTTCGATTAGAGATGGCTGCTTTTTTCGACACGAACCACAAGCCAAAAAGTATCGATATGTTCTGGCGATATATTCTATGATACGTTTATCGATAAAAAGATGCAGCATTAACATATTTTTAAACTCGATTGCTTTCATTGCAGCCTATATATTTATCGATATGTTTCGAGTAAAATCTTATCGATTCATTTATCGATAGTTTTTCAAGTACTTTCGAATAAGCTTCACTTATATGCAAGCGCATCATATTGCCTCTAGGACTTCACCAATGAGATGTGTCAATCTATTGTTAGATATCTTTGTTGATATTTTTGTGATACATTTATCGATTAGTTTGTTTAGCTTGCTTTATTGATACTTAAAGTGATAGGTATATCGATAGGATTATTAAAAACTTTTCATTTTTTATATTCCGTTTGGCGATATAGTTATTGATATACTTCTTATAGTTTGTTTATTATTCTGCATGATAAATATCGATATATTCATCGACACATCTGTGAAAGCTATCGATATATTTATAGATATATTACTAAATAAGAGCCACAACTGTTATTCGAGCAGTTAAGTGTGGGCGACTTATACACTCGCGAACTATCGCTATCGAGACACGCACGACATGCGCTTCGTGTCACGCGCCCATCTCTAGCTGCGGAGGCGGCAGCAGCTCGTAAGTAGCTGGTAATTGAGGCTGGAAATGCGGCTCATTGAATTTCAGAAATGAGGAGAACAAGAAGCAAAACAAAAAATAAATTAACAACAACAACAAATTGACGCTAAAGTGAGAAAAGCTTTCAATAGAATTTAATGTGAAATGTTGATATGCAAATCAGCCGCAGCTCTTGGCTCTTGTTGTTGCCATTTGTTAACTTTATTTATTAATTATTTATTAACTATTTTGCTGTCGTGTTCGTATGCTTTGGCCTTTTTTTCGCTTTGCTTTGTTTTCGAATGTTTCGATTGGAATATTTATAATCTGTAATACGAATAAATGGCAACATTTAGCGGCCCACAGCTGCCGCCTACAAGCTGGGCCACTGCCCGCCCCCTCTGCTCGCCCCGCCCCCTCTGCTCGCCCCGCCCCCGCCCTCGCATGCCCTAGCCAATTGGCAGGCCGCAATTAAATGCACATTCATCATACGCCCGGTGTTACACGCAAAGGAGCTGATACCATCTAACTGGCCAGCAAGGCCCCTGCCCCATTCCCTTCATCGCCTCTCCACTTAGCTGCCCCCCCCCTCTGTTTGCTGCAGAAGCCACTACTCCCCTCCCCTTCCCGCCCCTTCCTCCCCTCCACTGTTCTGCTCTGCTCTGGACTCGGCCTGACATGTGTTTGCTCGTTGGCATTTGTTAAAAACTCGCTCGCTGACATGTTTATGCATGCGCTGCTTTTCACTAGTTATCGATAAATATGCAGACACACACTCGCACACTCGCACACTCGCACACTCGCACACACACAGGTGCAGGGTCTGGTGTTGTGGTTTCTTATTAATAGCCTCTGATATATAAAACGAATCACTTATTGGAACCGATAACACTTGAGCGAACGGTAAAAGGCAATTAATCATTCGATTGCTATTTTAATGTGAACAGTTCAATTGTGAACCAGTTCTTTGCCGCGGCACACTTAAATGTTCGCTTATTCGAGCATTGATTGACATTGAGTACAACAAGAAAAACAATTTATCACAAATTGTCTGTTGTTGAATTGTTTTTGTTGCCAGCTAGTTCGTTTTGTGTGCTGCTTTGAACTGGTTCCGATTAACGAACAAATTGATAAAAGCAATTTTAACCGCGTTTTTAACTAGTTACATTTTCCAAATGTTGCTTGTTGCAACTGGTTCTTATGAGCGAACAATTTGATTAAACTTATCTTAATTTTGATTTTAGCTAGTCAAATTTCCCCCCGTTGTCAGCCTGTCGGAAAGCAATTTTTCACCAATAGCTTTTCACGCATTTTCCGCACTTGGACAAGAAAATTATTTAAATTGATAGAACACGTATTCAGTTAAGTTTTTTCATTGAAGTTTTTTCAAATGAAGTTTTAGAATAGTTGTGAGTTGAGTTAATTTTCGCTCATATTCCATCTGGCGCGGTGGATTCACCGTAAAGTGGAAAATATTGCTATTGAATTCGCACAAAGTTCTTTTGTAAGAAATTTTAGCTAAATTGGATAAAAAAAATTAATTGAAATTTTAAACATTTTCCGGCAATCTTCCACAGTAAAGTGCGGAATGGCCCAAAACCACGTCTTGGCGTGAAATTAGAGCGGAAAAGTTGGCTGCTGTCAAAAATGCCGACAGCTAGCTTCAGCGTCAATCAGTCAGTCAGTCAATCAATCAATCACTGAAGTATAACTCATTTTAAATTGTGTGCAGCTTTTCTTTCTTACCTTAGAATAATTCAATTTTCTTTGCACCATTTGTCAGGAATTTGTGCTGCCTGCCCCACTGTGCGAACGTGCAACATAGAGTTTAAGCATTTCAGTTCAGTTGCCACCGTTTTTTCCAACGGTTGTTGTTGTTGTTGTTGTTGTTGTTGTTGCTTTGGATTAAATTGTTTCAATTGTGCACGTTGCTCACAATTTGTCAAGAGTCCAAAGTGGCGCTTGACTTGTTGCCGCTGCTGCTGCTGCTGCTGGCTGCTGCACATGGCGCGTGGCAACAACAACAACAACAACAACAACAACAACAGCAACAACAACAACAACAGCAGCAACAACAACTGGCAGCAACTGGCAACAACCGCAAACTGGCCGACAAACAACTGGAAATTGGCCATTTCTATGCATTTGTTGCTCCTTTCAATACCCTGTAGCCATTGAAAATGTCCATCGAAAGGTTATATTGACTTTGTGCCCGCGCATGTAACAATTAGAAAAAGACATCTACAAGCCTAAGGCGCATATATATCTATATAATTATGCCCACATGTCTACATTTACGAACATATCGATAAATATCGATTTACAGCAGCTGATGAAATATTTATCGAGACACTTGTCAAAAGAAGAAGCAGAAGAATAATTTTTGTATTGGAATTATCTTTAATACGAGATAGAAACTGACAATGTTTATATTCGGACTAAATCCTTTTTTGATTGGAACTATATAATAAAGAGGCTCTAACCGGATTATTCCTGCGTCCGAAAATGCAAGTAAAAAGTTGGCAGACAGACGGATCAGGTCCATATATGTACATAGTATTCGAATTATCATTGATATGGCAGATAAACTGATTATATTCGAACTGTTTGTGTATCCCGAAAAACGTTCTCTATAAAAATGGCTGTTGCGCCCATACGCCGCTGTCTACAGGGTATGCACTAGTCGAGCATTCGCGACTTGCGGAATTTTTTTCGATTTGTTTTTGATGCTGTTTAGTTTTGGGCCTCAGATGTTGTTGCCTTTTCAAAACTAATCACGACTAATGAAAGACAACAACAACAACAACAACAACAACAGCTCAGATTGGCATTTGGGGTCGGACACGCCCCGTAAGTGGCCACCCCCGCTGCTCCCCGCGTCCACCAGCGTCTACCCGCTGCTGATTGACGGAGCGCCATTTGGCTGTTGGGCACGGCCAAACAATTGGCGAAGGAGTTCAAGATGAGGAGGCAGCGCAGCGGCGGCTGCCTCTTGACCAGAGCGGTAAGGGAGGGAGCGGGCGGCGGGCGGCAAGAGGGAGGGGGGGGGGGTAGTGGGCGCCAGAGAATCAGATTGAACAACTGTCCCCGTTTGGTCACCCGGCGCTGGCCTGACCAGGCCAAAGCGGAGCCGAGTCGAGTCGAGTCGAGCCGAGCCAGGCCATAATTTAGCCAAATGTCGTGCCAGTCAACTGATCGCGCTGCTGGGGCTGCGACTATGGCACACACACACACACCCACACACGCACAACAGCATGCACTCAACATATATACCCTAAGCGTCACATAAGATGGGCATATCCTAAGCGTAGCAGCAGTCAGTAGCCTGATTCCCCCTATTTTCACGCATTTTTCACCCATCTCAGTGGATTTGCAGTGCTAGAAGTTTAGACACACACACGCACAGCAACACAAACTCAATATGTTTACCTTAAGCCTCACATAAAATGTCCATAGCTTATTCCCTACTATTTTCACGTCTTTTTCACCCATTTGAGTGGATTTGCAGTGAAAGAAGTTGATATGCTTATTTTAGGCATATTAATAATAAAATGAAGTGAATATAATTCAGTTTACTTAGTGGAAAATACGTTTAAAAATCGTTCAGATCAAAACTCGCTACTCTGTTAATAGAGTGAAAAGGAGTATATGGCGTATATAATATATGTCTGACTGAAATACGTCTTTTTGCGTAACAGTTCACTGTGAAAATAGGTACATAGCATTTTCTCACACATTTTCCACCTTTGAGGCTGAATTCCACAAACAACAAACTCTGCCGTTGGGCGTACCTTCATAGTTGTTGAGGCTTGAACTAACTGTTAAAACCTATACGTTTGTCATTTAGTGAACAGGGTATGTGCTTACAGGGTATGCCAATACAGTCAGTTGTACAGGGTATCACAAGCTGCCACTCTGAACGTTTCTTCAGCTACTGATTTCTGCGTAGTTGCGCCTAATTTTGACAAATTCCAGGGTATCTATTGGTTATTCAGTTAGCTCGCCTCGCTCGCCACGCTTGAGCATGTTTGTTTATTGTTTTTATGTTCGGCCCCGCCTCGAATTTGTTTACTTTACCCAAGCCAACAACTTCAACTCCAAGTGCAGCCTCCACCAGGCACTTGCCACTTCTCCCCTTCCCCGATCATGCCAATTCTCATGCATTTCCTTCCTTTTTTCCGCTCATTAAGTTTATTGGCACGCGCCGTCGTCGTCGTCGTCGTCGTCGTCGTCGCCCACAATGCTAATTGGAGCATTTGTTAAACGACTTTTAAATTTTGATTGCATTTTACCCAGTGCCACCGGCTTTCGGTCCATTAGGAGCCAATCGAGCGACCGACTTAGCGACTGATCAACTGATCGACTGATCAACTGATCAACTGATCGACTGATCGAATGATCAACTGATCGACCGACTGGCATCGAGACTCGTTTTTGAGTCGATATATTTAATGGCAAGCTCTTACGCCCGCTAAAAGTTACAAACAGATAACGATCCACATATGCGACGACTGATTGATTGATTGATTGATTGAGGGACGTGGCGAATTTCTGATTGATTAAATGTTCATCTGACGGAAGAAAGCAACTTCCACTTGAGCTGTCAAACCAGCTGCTGTAGTTATGTTTCAGTTCACGAGGGATTTGTTTCAATTAGTTGTCAGTTACTCAGAGATGAAAAATATCGATAAATCGAACTTAACCGATAAAGTATCGATATACGCAGGTAATACATATATCTCTACTTTATCGATATATTGAATTGAAAGGAAAGTTTTGATGTTAAGAGTTAAGCTTCTGAAGAGCTTCTAAGAGAGCAGAGAATAAGATTCAGACAGTGAGAACAAAAATCAATAGAGGTATGGAAAGAGAGAGAGAGAGGGAGAGAGGGAGATAGAGAGATCGACGCAGAGAGAGCGCGATGGGCACAACAAAATCACATGATATTCGGAACTTGTAACAGTTCCGTAGAAATGAACCTAACTGGCTAACTAACTAGTAAGTTCACTCGTTTAGACTTACTTTGTAGTTCCACAATTTCAAATACTAGTTCACTCAGCGATTCCATAATAAGCTCACAAAATATTTTGCACAACACTTAAAGGCTCAATTCGTAGTTCACTTGATTAATTAAGTTCATTTAGTGATTCACATTTGCTGAGTTTAAGTTGGTTTTGGTGGTTCACTTGGTCAAACTTGTTTCAATCAGTTGTCCAGTTACTAGCTCACTCGGTGGTTCAGTTTGTGGTTCACTTAGCTGTCTACTTTATAGTTCACTTAGAAATTAACTTGGCAGCTCATGGCATTCGACTTAGTAGCTCCAAATGTGTTTCATTTGATAGTTCATAAACTAATACTAAATAGAATTGAATTTTGACAGTTCATTTAGCAGTTCACATTGTAGTTCACTTTGTAGCTGATGTTCATTTAGGTTTTACATGCTTTACAGTTTTTAAATGGAAATAGGAAATTTTATTTGGTAGTTCACTTTCTAGGTCACTTAAATCCATGATCAATAAGTAGTTCACATGGTGGTTCAATTGAAAGTTCGCTGAGTGGTTCACATACTGAACCACTTAGATGTTCATTTAGGTTTTAAATCGAAGTAAGTAGTATACTTGCTAGTTCATCTAGTGATTCACTTAAATTACGGTTCATCAACTTGTTCCCAGCGTGGTTCATTTAGTAGTTCATTTAGTGGTTCAGTTAGGTTTTACATCCAACTATGTTGGTTTTTCACTTGCCAGCTCTATTTTTGGTTTACTTCAATCATTTGAGTGTTCACTTAAAAGTTCACTAATTGGTTCACCAAATGGTTCATTTAATTGGTTCACTCAACTGGTTCACTTAATTTGTTCAATTAGCAACTCATTAAGCAGTCAGGACTTGTCTCCAACTCTCTGGCCGTCTCCCCTTATTTCCCACTCGCTCTCTTTCTCTCTCTCTCTCTCTCGCTCTCGCTCTCTTCCCGCTCTCTCCCCGCTCTCTCTCTGTTTCGCTGTTGGCTGTCGCATTGCGAACATTTCGAGCATTGTCGATTTAATTAATGACTCAGTGAGGTAATCAATTTGTAATTTAATTTGCAATTTTATTTACATAGCAATTGATTTTGATTGTTGCGTTACAATTACACGGCCCGGCGGCATTTCGAGGCGTTTCAACCAGTCCCCAGACAGAGTCTCACTTGCAGATACAGATACAAATGCAGATACAAATGCAGATACAGATACAGATACAGATACAGATGCCAATGCAGATACAAAGTCAGCCTGAGCTGGCTAAAACAACGACAACTGCAGCAACAACAACAACAACAACGAGTACAACACGACATGTTACGATATAAAGCGATACGATACGAGATACGTTACGCTACGATACGATGTAAGCCATGTTCCCAGTCCGTGTCTAGGGGCCTGTTGCCATTTCCACCTACAAATCGCACGCGGGTCGACTAATCAATTTGCCCAATACACTTTTCTCTTGGCGAATTCAAATTGAATGCACAACATAACCTCACATTTGACATAGAAACTACATAACCTCACACTCTCTATGCCAAATGTGAGGTTATGTTGGATAGTTGGACAATAATCTTAGCTAGAAATTTGTGCATCCCTTCTGAATATATTGAAAATCTATGTAAGATTGACTTGGATTGGGTTTTATTTAAGTGAGGTTAAGTTGCGTTGACTTATGTGTTAGGTTATGTGTTGTTCGGAGTAGTGTTGGGTAATGTAAGGTTACATTCGATCAGGCTGGGGCTCTGTGAGATAGTATGTGTGTTAGGTAAGGAAACGCGGAGTTATCCTACGTTCTGTTTTGGTCATTGATAATATAAAGTATAGAGAACTTTATCAAAGAAGAAAAATGTCTTAAATGGCTTGAACAAGTCTAAGTAGAGGTAGCTAATGTTGGTATAAGAGATACCGAAAGGAATAAGGATTAAGTTTGGTTGGAAAAGAATGGAATGCATAGAGAACAATTGACGTTGTGTTTGCTCAGCTTATGATCGGATAAAGTGAGGTTATGTACGCTTGGGTTAGCTTTTGTTAGATTATGGTTTGATTAATTAGGATTATGTTTAGGTAATAACATGAGCGTGTGAGCTTAAGGGTTAAGTTGCGGACTAGTTGCTAGAAAGGGATAACAAAGAGATGAATCTAGTTCGGTTTGCCTAAAGGTGAAGGTAAGCTAGCTTTGATTCGCTTGGGTTCAGTTGGTTGGTCAGGCTTTCAAATGTCTTGAGGCAAGTTTATGCCTGGGGTAAGATAGCATCTAATTTTTCTTATATGAGTGTTCAGAAGACACTAGACTAAGGGGAGCTGGCTAAGTTTAAATAATTGTACACATTTTTGGGGCAACCCTCGCATAACTATCTGCCTCTAGAGCACGTCTCGAGCGCTGGCTCCGGCTCTGGCTCTGGCTCCGGCAACGGCAACGGCAACGGCAACGGCTCTGCCCCTGGCTTTGGGATTTGCTGTGATTTGATTTGGTTTCGTTTTAGCGCTACGATTGCATACAATTTGCATGCGATTAAGCTGGTGGGAGGCGGGGGAGCGTTCGGTTGGGTTAGCATGTTTTGTTGAGCATGGTATGGATCATAAATAAAAATAGATGAAATTCCATAGTTGAAGGTGTTAAATGCAAGCGAGCGCAATTTACATCATCGATTTTATTAGCTCGAACGTTTATAATTCAATTAAATTGTTGCAACAACAACAACAACCACAACAACATACTCAACATTCATAAGTATTCACGAGTGCATTTGCATTCGTCACAGCTCGCAGTGAGATTTACCCCAGGTTAGGTTAGCTAAGACAGGAAGCTTGTCGTGGAGCCTGAAAATATGGTCCGTCTGTGGGCTAGGTCTGGGCTGAGGGGTCGGACGATATTTCTAAATTAAACGCAAGAGTCGAGCTAGTTTTTTTGTACTTCTGGCTGCCAGTTTAAAAACTTGTGAATTCTAAGGGAAAGTTTCGGAGTTTTTCGGAGTGCTCGAAATTTTTCGGAGTTTCCTGTTTCCGCGTTTTTAGTTTTTCAGAGCTTTCGCAATCTTTAGGAGTTTTTCAAAGTTTTCGGTATTTTCGGAGTTTTTGGAGTTTTCGGAGTTTTTCGTATAATTATCTTTAAGATGGCTCATTTATGTTTTCCTGTCTAAAAGTTGTGTATTACGCTTACATCTGCGGTTATCCTAGAGTTTTTCCTGGGACTTTCCACAAGGAGAAAGTTTTTGGAGTTTTTCTCTGAGGCTTTTCAGGATGAGCTTTCCTTTTGAGTTGCATTTCAGTAAAAAGTATTCCGTGGATCGTGTTTTCTCTTGGATTTTTCTCTCTTAAAGCTGCTCTAGAGTTTTCTTGAGAGTTTTCCCCCTTTCTGGTTGCCGTCGGTAAGAGTTTTCTTTCTGAGATGCATTTGAGCGCTTGCTGCGAGAAGTTTCTCTGAGAGTCTCTTCCTGAATGTTTTTGGCTGAGCGTTTTCCTCAGCGATTCTCTTTACTGTATGTTGCTCCTGCGGTTCTCTCTCGCAGCCGACTTGGGAGTTTTCTTTTTAGGAATTTCTCTTATGCAGCCTTTATATTCGCCATTTTCCTTGCCAAGTGTCTCTCTGCTTTGGCTTCTTCAAGTTTTCTATCACCAGTTTTTCTTTTACTCTTTCCTTGTTGCCAGTTTCTTACGAGAGTTTCTTGCAATAGCTTATCGTGTGAGTTTTTAGCCAGAGATTAATTTCAAAACGTTGTTTCGATTATTTAATCTAAGACTTTCATTTTCCTAATGGTCTCCCATTAATAATTTTCTTTGATTTTTTCTTTTTTCCGTTTTCCTCTGTGAGTTTCTATTTCGCTTTTCGAGTTTCGATTTGAATTTTCTAACTCGTAATTTCCTAGCTTTTCCCCTCCGCTTTTCACCCTGCCCGGTTTCCTGCAGAAGCTGCCTTTGGCCTATGCAAATATATATTTAAGTTCCAAGTGTTTTCCGTCCACAGTTTTTCTTGAATCTATTTCCCGACTGCTTTTCGAAATTTTGCACATTGCGCATACTTGTTTTCCTTTTTTTTTTTTATAGTTTTTTGGATTTTTTTTTGGAGTGTCCAAATCGGTCGGCCGCTAATTGTCGCATTTTGTTAATGTTTATTGAATATCGAATATTATTATGATGTTTATGGCCTTTTGGCTGTTATTGTTATTGTCATGCTGACAAATTAGTTTCACACTTTGCAAATCGCCAAAGCGTCGACTTCGACTTCCACTTTTTGAGCTTTTTTTTGCTGCTGTTGTTGTTGTAGTCGCCCACAAATGCCGCGCAACTGAGCTCTTGGCTTTCATTCATGATTGCCACCAACTGTCGCCGCACTACACTCGCCCCTCTATCCCCCCCCCCCCCCCCCTCGGCTGACCACCCCTCTTCGACTGTGACTGGCAGCAGCATTTGGCAGTCCGCCCACCCATTGGCTGAGACCCGGCGGAGTCGGTTTTGGTTTTGGCTTTGGTTTTGGCTTTGGTGCTGCCTGCATTTATAATTAGCTCCAAATTTGTCTTTTAGCCAGTTTTATGGCCGTGTCCAGTTGCTTGGCTTCCCCGCCAGCCATCCCCTTGCCCCCTTCGGGCAACATGTTCTGGCCAAATTGGCATACAATTCATAAAAATTTCATTTTCGTTGTTTTTTTTCTTTTTTTTTTGTATACCCTATAGCCATAAAATCGCTTAAAGGGGTATGCTCAGCTGATGATTGTGAATGAAGACAATAGAAATATTTTAGAAGAATAAAATAATATAAATCAAAGAACAAAAATGACGATAACAATAATAGTGAAAATAAAATTATTATAACAATTATAAAACTACCAAAAAAAAAAAATATTAATAATAAAAAAAATAATATTAAAAATGTGTATTATAATAGTAATAGTAGAAAATAAAAAGAAAAGTGATTATATTAATAATAAAAATAATAAAATAAATAAAACAAGAGTGCTTTATTCGGGAGTGCACGACTAGGGGATACCCTGAAGCTTCTTCTACCAACAGCAAAGGCAGCTCGAGCTTGGGGACAGAGCTGTTACTACTCTAGAAGCTACGTCAAGTTTGTTGACTCTAGCTCTTAACACTTAAGAGATGTGCTCAAAAGCAGGATTATCGATAATGATTTTTATCGATTGCTCGGAAACGGGGTAAGTTATCGATTAACCGAAAACAAACTCGTACTGCGCGGACAATAGAAGGACCTATGCTCAAAATTTCTCTCTAGCTCTTACAGCTTCTGAGATCCCTGCATTTATACATACAAGCAGACGGACATGGGTAGATCGACTCGTCTATTGCTGTTGATCAAGAATATATATACTTAATGGGCTCGTAGATGCTTTCTTCTGCCTGTTACATACATTTGCACAAAAACGTTGTACCCTTTTCTCCCATTTTCAATGGGTATCAAAATAATCATAAGGAGAATAATACTGAGATATAAGGAATTTCGGGGTAGACGGCTGCAGGTTTTTGTAACACAGAACTACAGGGTATTGTAGAGTCGTGCACACGCCACTTCTATAAATCGACTTGTTTTGGCATTGTTTTGTATTTTGATTGTTGTTGTCGTTGTTTTCTTTTATTATTATTTTGATTATTTTGATTTGTTGACTCTAGATGTATGTTTAAGGCTGATTGTGTCCCGAGCGCGTGGTCAACAAATTGGCCAAAAACCGAAACTCATTTTGTTAAAACTGGAGCAAATCGAGTCGAACAAAAACATTCTACATTCATTATTCTCACAGGTATTTTGATAGATCAATTCGCGCGTGTGTGTTTGTGTGTGTGTGTGTGTGTGTGTGTGTATGGGTGTGACCATGGACAGTTGTTGCTTTGTTTTTTTAGCCTCCTCTTAACTCTTTTTTAAATACATTTGCTTAACTTTCGAATGAGTAAATGTGAGCTTAGCCTTAAGGTTATTTGGGATTTCACAACATCTTGGATAATTTTAGGAAAATTGAAACAAGTCAATCAATTAGTCAGTCAATCACTTAGTCAGTCTGCCAGTCAGGACAAAAATGTCTATATTTAAAGATATTTGTAATTAGGTACTTACCTGCGAATTCCCACGCATGATTATATTTATATGATTATATTGAATTGTCATCTCTCTATATAAACACATCCCTAAAAGAACAGAAAAGAAGAGAAAATGTTAATTAGTTTAACAGCTCAACATGCTTGCTAAACCTTACTTGAATTAGTGAGAATCGCGTAGTAGAGCAATATTTTGTTCATGTTTAGCTCAGCTCAACATACGCTCATATTTAAATACATGCATATATGTATGCATACAAATACATTCACACAGGCAAGCAATCAGTCAGTTGTAGTAGTTGTTACGTATAATAAGGCACAGTTATATTTATAATACGCACTATGTTTCTCCTCCTGAAAACCCATAGCCACCTTCTCCTCCAATATTGAAAATGTTGCCTTCTCCTTTCTTCAAGACGCCGCCTCCTCCTGCTGTCGCTTCCTCCACAGTTGAAGCCGTCTCCACCATAGTAGAAACTGCCGCCTCTTCTCAGATTTAAGCCACTTTTCCTTTATTTAAGCTGCTGTCTCCTCCAAAGTTGAAGTCGCCTCCTCCAATGTTAGGGCCGCCGTCTCCTGCACTTGAAGTGAAGCCTATGAGGCTTACTTGAATTCATGAGAATCGAGTAGAAGGGAATTAGTTAAGCACGCACATACATACATACATACATACATACATACATACATACAAACAAACATACATACATACATACATACATACATACATACATACATACATACATACATACATACATACATACATACATACATACATACATACACACACACATATATACATACATACATACATACATACATACATACATACAAACAAACATACATACATACATACATACATACATACATACATACATACATACATACATACATACATACATACATACATACATACATACATACATACATACATACATACATACATACATACATACATACATACATACATACATACATACATGCATACATACATACATACATACATACATACATACATACATACATACATACATACATACGTACATACATACATACATACGTACATACGTACATACGTACATACATACATACATACATATGTACCTACATATGTACCTACATACATACCTACATACATATCTACATACATACCTACGCCTCCTGCTCCGCCCCCTTGGTGCTCCTCCGGCTCCTCTGCGTCCAGTGTTGAAGCCGCCTGTGCATAACTCATAGGTGAAGCCTGCAAGCCTTACTTACATTTTTGAGAATCGAGGAGGAGAGCAGCTTTAATAAATACGTTTTCTTATTTAAATTTGCCGCGCAACAAGACAAATTGGTCTGCTATTGGTATTTTACAAGACAATTTACATGCACACATACATACATACATACATACATACATGCATACATACAGACATACATGCAAACATAGATACACACAAACAAATATACTTTTAAAGTTTTAGATGTAACTTATTTTCCAATTATTTGGAGTTTGACGCTTAAAATGTTTGAGAATTATAAATGAAAACCTCTTGAAAATCATAAGACTTCTAATAAATGGATGTAACTATGGAAAAATGTTTATTTTCTTGATGTGCATTTAGGAAGAGCAACTGCGAGTTGAGATTGTTTTTCTGAAAAGGGAAGTGAATCAACTTTCCGGCTGTCTCCAGCCAGTTTCAGGGATCACAAAGATCGCAGAGATGATCGCGTGTGCTTGAGACTTGTTGTTGTTGTTGTTGTTGTTGTTGTTGTTGTTGTGTGGCTGTTGTTTTGGGGCTTGTTGCAGCAATTAGCCAATGACAGCGAGTGTCAACGTGATTTGACCCATTGGCGCATTTGCATTTGCAATCAGCCAACAGCAAATGGCAACTGGAGAAGCTGAAACCCAACTCGAATGCAGCCGAATTCAATTTCAATTCAATGTTGAATGTCAAATAAAAATAAATGTATATAGATGTATATACATGCATACATCTGCCAGACTTTGGCATGCATTTCAATCAGTCAGTCAGTCAGTCAGTCAGTCAGTCAGTCAGTCGGCTGAATGAATGACGGCTTCAATCAGCACAAGCTTGGCATGCGAATTGAATGTCGCAAATGGGATTTAGAACTAGATACGCAGTGCTTGACATACTATTTGCCAGTTTGATTTTCAATTTCTATTCAATGTTGAATGTATGTCGACTAACAATTGGCTGTGGCTGTGGCTGCGTGTCTTTGGCCAAATATTTAACACCTTGCACGGGATTCGCATTGAATTTTAATCAGTTTTGAACTAACGAAAGACAGCTGCTAAATGGCTCTAAATGGAATCTGGACCTTGTGCTTGGGCAGAGTATCAGCGAGTCGGACATATCCCATTTGTTATTTAATTTACAACTTTAAGTTGATCTTATTTTGAATAAAATTTTAGATTTTAACACGATTCAATTTCATTATAATTGCAATTGCATTTTGAATTTATTTTAAATTTTTATTAATTTGATATGCTTTTTTGTACACGATTTGCATTTTACTTTTACATCAATTTTAATCAGCTTTAATTTAAATTTTCAATTCGCATTTTTATTTTTTTAATATTTTAATTTCTGTTAACTTTTGTTTTCAGTTTTGTGTCAATTTAGCATAAATTAAATGTTGAATGCCAATAAGTTAAAGGCACTTAAATTATATGACACTTAGAACAACATTTGCATTTCATTTCCATCAGTCAGTCAATCGATTAGTTAACTATTCAAGCCTTGAATGATGGGCGCTATTATGTTAGAGCTGAAATCCAAATTTAAACTATTCAAAACGAGCTCATAGAGTCGACCAAGTATTTCAAGTGTTGAGTGCATCAATCAGTCAATCAAATGAGTTGGATTATATTATGGTGTACTGATATAGAATAAAACTGGGAGACTCTGAAAAATATATTCCGATACACGACTATTTAGGATTCAATCGAAACAGTCTTGAAAAGCTGTCAATCAATCTGTTCAATCATTAAATAAAAATTGCAATTAAAAATTATTCAGAATCAACATTGAAAACGAAGTGAGTATTTAGATTAGATTAGGGCAGTCTGATAGTCATTAGATGTATTATAAGATATGGTGATTAAATTTTATATTCAATTTCAATCTTAATTTGTGTCAGTGTTGAGTGCATCAATCAGTCAATCAAATTAAGTAAAATTATATGTGATATTACAATAGAAAATGAAAAGAAAAAGAGTCAGATAACAAATATTTCCCGTTTCAATCGAATTAGTCTTGTACAGCTGTCAATCAATCAAGCAATCAATCAAATGTTCATTCAGAATCAGAATTGAAAGTGAAGTGAGTATTTGGATTAGATTTAGTTAGTCTGATATTGAATTAGTATATAGTAGATCAATATATATATAGTTCCTCGATTTCAATTTCAATTTAGGCAACAAGGCAATCAATCAAGCTGTTCAGTCAGTCAAACAGTCATTCAATCATGTTGAATGACAGTTGCGATCAAAACAGAGCTGCAATCGGAATGGCAAATGACGTTTAAGATTAAAAGCAGCTTTGCTCAAGAATTTTGATATGAATAAAAACGTTGAATTGTTGCAATGCTTAACATATGTGAGGGCAACAAATAAACAATTTCCATTACCATTTCCATTTCCATTTCAATTTCCATTTCAATTTCCATTTCAATTCGCATTCGCAGTTCAATTTCAATTGCCAGAGACGACAGCTCAGATAATTGATGATTATGAGTGTCGGCTAAATGTCGTGAGCGTGTTATTGCAATACATATATTAACATATATATATACATATATATACATATATATATATATAGATCCAGGTAAACAGATATATGTGTCGCTGTGGCGTTTGGATGTCTCGTAAATCAACTGAGCCAATGGTAGCCGCTGAGAGCTCAAAGATATCATCTAGCTACTCTGGCTGTGTGTGTGTGTGTGTGTGTGTGTGTGTGTGTGTGTGTGGGGACGAGAGCTTTTCGTGCCGCAAATGTCCAAATGTGGGCGCTAAGGTTTGGCCAATTCCAATGCAAATGACAAATCAAATGTAGCCCCCGCTCCACCCCTTTGAATAGGTCCATATATAGACTTTAAAGATGGCATCTCCAATCTTCAATGCGGCACGACAGACGACAGACGCCAACGCCAACGCCAACGCCAAGCGCCACTTGGTGCCAAGTTTGGCTTTATGTGAATGCAATTGGCTTTGGCTTTGGCTTTGGGATCGAATTGAGATTTGAGGGGGGGGTAGGTCGGGGGCTGTGCATACGGCACAGATACGATCGCGTTTTGGCCCTTGCGTGTGCTTACAGTAGCTGTTGGCCTAGAACTGTGTGCCACACCCACCGCGGCGCACAACAGCAACAGCCACACACACACACACACACACACACGCACGGATACCCGCAGCCCTCGCTAAGCTCCCCTTCGCGCTAGCTGCGGCAAATGGCGACGTATTCATTTGTTTGCTGTTTGCCAATCAGCCTGTCAATAATTGTCAACAAGGTGTGACTATGCCAATATTTAATTATTCGATTTCATTTGCTTTTCATTCGCGACAACTGCGACAGCGACCCCCATCCCCCCATCCCACATGTCCCCCGCCGCCGCTCTGTTAGTCTGAGCAACTAAGAGTGTAGTAGGAATACCCTGTAATAGGCCAGGCGATGGCTAAGGGCATGCTGGACTATGAAACTTTTTGTTGCTTTGGGGCAGGGTTCGAGTTCAGAGCTTATCTGAACTTCGGTTAGCAAATTTTATATTAATTTCATATTTAAGTTTATATATGTACACATACATACACATATATAAATGGATATGTATATAGAATATCTTACCATATTTCGAATTTGCATATATATATATAAGCATAATTAAAACTTAAGCATATTACTTACATTCACATATCCAAAGAGCTTCTCAATAATAAACAACTTGTTGCAGGGTATCTGGCAGTCGCGCACTCCCTTGAAATATCCACATATATGGTCGCTCTTTCCCTTCCTCGCCCATTAGTATTTGTCTTTGTTTTTGTTGCTTAAAATTTGTTAAACATTTGCGTAAAAAACATTTGTCTTCAACAGTTGACGCTTGCCTCGAAATACAACGGGCGAAGTACTCAAAGTACTCAAAGTACTCAAAGCACTTGTCGCCAGATACTCATTACTTCTTCGCTAGTAGGCAACTATTCATGGTAGTTTTTGAATCTAAAACGAGGAGGAGGTAAGGCTTAGAGCATAAGCTTAAAGGCCTACTTTGAACTATATAAAAAAAAAAAACATTCAGAAATCAATCTCTGAATGATTACGATTATCTTTCCGATACTCAAAGTACTTGTCGCCAAATACTGACTACTTCTTTGTTACCATGTGACTAATTATGGTAGTTTTTGACTCTAAAGGGAAGGGGGATCAGAGCATAAACATATAATTTAATTCTATTTGATGCAACGTTTATTGAAGCTAAGCTTCAGATCAGAAACTCTGAATGATTACGATTATTTTTCCGATACTCAAAGTACTTATTGCCAAGTACTGACTACTTCTTTGTTAGTATGCAACTATTTACAATAGTTTTTAGTTCTAAAGGACTACTTTGAACTGTACAAAAACCACATTGTAGCTTAGTTGCCTCGAAATACAGCGGGCGAAGTACTCAAAGTACTCAAAGTACTCAAAGCACTTGTCGCCAGATACTCATTACTTCTTCGCTAGTAGGCAACTATTCATGGTAGTTTTTGAATCTAAAACGAGGAGGAGGTAAGGCTTAGAGCTTAAGCTTACAGGCCTACTTTGAACTATATAAAAAAAAAACATTCAGAAATCAATCTCTGAATAATTACGATTATCTTTCCGATACTCAAAGTACTTATTGCCAAGTACTGACTACTTCTTTGTTAGTATGCAACTATTTACAATAGTTCTCAACTCTAATGGCCTACTTTGAACTGTACAAAAACCACATTTGTATTATATTTGATGCCAGATAATAGATATTGTAGCTTAGTCTCAGATCGGAATCTCTGAATGATTATGTTTATTTCTTTTGTTCAAGCTGGTTACAAAATGTTGTCACTGAACTTTTTAGTTTTCTGACACTCATTTGAGTTTAAGAGATTCTTCTTTGAATGTCTCAAGTCTGGGCTGTTTCAGGCCAAATATGCATCTTTAATTTATTTTGCTAATCAAATCTGCCGCATTTTGAACAACTTTTATTGACAACAACCAATTACCAACATTTAGCATTAAGCATTTGGCCAACATTTTAGCCAGCTCATTTCCGGCGGAAATGCCGCTCATAACTGTATTTCCGACTCTCAAAGAAGGCAAATATCATTTGAGAAAATGCCAAATTTGGCATTTGGAAATCAAATTGAATAAAAAACGTAACTGACAATTGTTATTAAATATTTTGTATATTTATTTTTATGTATATATATTAATTTTTTCAATATATATGCATATATTTTTGTGCAACTTTTGCGTATTTAAAATATAATTCCAAAAAAATAAAATAAAAATAAATAAGTGAACGCTTTGAAAATTGCATAAAGAAAAAAAAATTAGTTAATGTTTTTTGTTGTTTGTTTATTGTGTGTGTTTTTTGGGGAGTTTTGTTTGTTGTTGTTGTTGGGTTTTTTTTTTTTTTTAAATTTATAAACATTAAATTTAAATATTATTAGTACAATTTGTTGCTGCCGTTGCATAAAATGTTTTTTTTTTTAGTATTTCGCAATTAATCGTGCAAATTGAATCGATCGATATATATAGATATATATACGTATGTATGCATTGTATATATATGTATGTATTTATATGTATTGGTATATATGTATATATATCATATATGTAAAAGCTACAAAAAAATAAACATAGAATTTATAATAATAAGAATAATTTAATAGAATAAAATTTAATAAAAATTAATACAATTTCATTTTCCTTTCATTTTCTCTTTCTTGTTGTTTCTTGTGTGTGTGAGCTTTGTGTGTGTGTGTGTGTGTGTGTGTGTGTGTATGTGTATAAATATGTATACATGGCATTTTCTTTTCTTGTTTCCTTTCTTCAAATTTTGTACATCATTTTTGTAATGATTTTTTAAAAATTTTTCAACGCATTAAAATTATATATAAAATATTTATATATTTTTTAAATTCTTTTTTAATACGCTCTGCAATATGTGTGTGTGTGTGTGTGTGTGTGTGTGTGTGCGTATGTGTGTGTGAGTAAGTAACAATTAGTACAAAATAATTTCACATTGAAAAGCTTCAATTTTCAATTTATGTTTCCACGAAAAAAAAAAAAAAAATTTTATTGCTTATATGCTAAATATTTGTTATTTTTATATATATATTTTTATATATTTTTTTGCCATTCAGTCAATCAGTCGAAACTTTTGGTTGGCCGCCGCTGCGCATTTGGGCGCGGCAAAAGATATCGATAACACATCGATAACATGTACATATAAACTATTATCGATAGCAACTAAAATCGCGCCAAAAGCGTTTCCCACTGCGTTTTGTTTCTCATAAAATATTTCTCCAAAAAAAATATGATAATAAACATATATATATATATAGATATATATAAATATATATGAATATAGTGTATATATGTATATATATATGTGTGTGTGTGCATAATATATGTATGTAAATCGTAGCATTATTTCGCTCAGTGTATTTGCTGTTATTTCTGGTTCGCTTTCAAATTGCAATTTAAATGTGAATTTAAATTAATTGAAATGAAGTGAGTTTTGGTTGAATTGTGGGCTGCTCTGCTTCTTGTTGCCATTTTATTTTTATTTTTTTGTTTTTTTTTTAAATGTTTTCTTTTTTAACGAACGTTACACAGCACAGTTTTTCATATCAATTTTAAAAATTTCAAAGAAATTCTGAAAATGCTTTCGAGCTAAATTCTAAAGTGGAGAATTTAAAGCAACTGCACTGGTTATTCACATTCTATGTACACATATATATATATATGTGTGTGTGTGTTTGTGTGTGTGTATATGTATATATATATGCATGTATATATATATAATATTATATGCTCTCTCTCTCACTCTCTCTCTGTCTATCTCTTACTTTCTTCCTTGCTTCCTTTCGTCTAACGCTGGCTCTCTGTGTATGCTTTTGTGTGTGTGTGTGTGTTTGTTTTCTTTCTCTTTCCTTCCCGTTTGTTCTATAATACAAGTTTACATGGCTCTCGCTCGCTCTCTGGCTCTCTCACTCGAAAGAGAGCGCACAAACTGTGCTGTTGTTGTTGCTGCTGCTGTTGTTGCTGTTGCTGCTGCTGCTGACGTCGCCTTCGATGTCGACTGCGCTGCTCAGCTGCTCAGCTGCTGGCCGCGCGCTGCTGATGATGCGGCTGACGCTTGTGATGACGTCGCGAGCGTCGGCATTGCGTCGAGCAGCACTCGTCGATGGGCGCCGCAGCAGCGCCGGCCACGCCCCCAAGGTCGCTGCCAGCCGTTGGCTTGTCGAAGAGGCGACGCTTGCCGGAGACGCGCGTCTGCTGCTGCTGCTGCTGCTGCTGGCACGTGGAGCGTGAGCAGCGCTTCCGATCGCAGTTGACCTTCGAGTCCTGAAAGAGAGACAAAGAAAGAGAATAAAACAGTTAGTTGGCCGATTACACTTCTTCCTCTGGGAGGGGGAGGGGAGGGGGAGTGGGGTACACTTACCTTGCAGCGGCATTTGATGCACTTTTGTTCGCCATGCGACATGAGTATGGGATGCCATTCCTGTCCGTTTTCGTAGATCTTGTTGACGACCTTGCAACCGCCGGCGGCGAGCACCTCCTCGGCATTGTGGGCGGCGGTGCGCTGGACGGCCTGGTCGAGCAGGACATTGGGATTGCTGGGCGTGTGCTTGCCGCTCTGGCCGTGATTGCTCTGCTTGCCCTCGGGGCAGACCTTGCAGCAGGCCTTCTTGTCCGGGCGATAGGCGAGCTTCTCGCTGCACCGCAACGGCGGGCAGACCATGCGCGGGCAGCGCACCTCCAGCGTGACCGCATCGCAGCTGCAGGTGGTGCAGGTGTCGAAGCCGTTGGGCGGCAGAAACGGATGCCAGCTGGCGCCGGCCGCATGAAACTGTTCGCCCAAGCGGCAGCCCCGCCGCTGCTGCTGCTGCAGCAGCAGATCGCTGGCATTGAGCGCGGGCGTCGAGGAGGCGGAGGAGCTGGAGAAGCTGGAGCTGGAGCTGGAGCTGGTAGTTGTGCCCGTCGGATGCCAGTCGTCGCGTTTGGCCACACAGCTGGGGCAGCATTCGCCGTCGCGCTGAAGCAGCTGCTCGCTGCCGGATTTGCACTTGAGAGCCGGACACTTGATCAGCTCGCAGTTGGCCTGGCCGCGCTGGCAGGCGCACATGTGGCAGGTGTCCTGGGCGCTGCGCCACTGCTCGGACTCGTTGTAGAAGCGTCCCGAATGGAAGCACTTGCTCTCGGCGGTCAGCATCTGGTTGTCGTTATGATCGCCCGGCACGGGCACATTGTTATCCGTATAGATGGGGAAACAGTGGGCGGGCACCTTGGTCGACTTGAGCTTGCCGCGCAGCAGCAGCTGGTGGCTGTGCTTGGCGTGCAGCTCCAGGTAGCAGACGCTCGTCTCCAGCTTGATCAGCTCCGCGGAGGGCATGCCCAGGACAAAGCCCTCCATGTAGCCGCCGTTGAACTCCTCGAGCAGCTTTCGTGTGACTGGCGCGCCGATTGCCTCGATCGGCTTCTCCTCCAGATACAGCTGCAGATCCTGGCCGCCGCCGCCGTTGCCGTTGGGGTTGGGCATGCCGCTCAGCGTCAGCTCGTAGTGGAGATTGCATTCGTTGTCGATCGACATCCAGGCCATGCCCATGCCGGCGTGTTCACCGTGCGGCTTCAGCAGTATCGGTTCCGCGGAGTCGCGTGCATCCGCCACGGGGCGTGGCACCAGGCGGCCGCGTATCAAGCTGGCCTCGTGCTCGGTGGCCACATTGACGCCCAGCTCGCCGGCATAGAGCGATTCGAGGACCTTGGGTCCAAGTTTCTCGACGCTGCCGATCGCCTGATTGAAATTGAAGCTGGGCGTCAGATCCTCCAGCTTGGCCTTGCGCTTGCCCTGCTCCTCGATCAGGCTGATGTTCGGCCGATCCCGGGTGTTCACGTGATCCGTCTCGATATTGTAGGCCAGCGAGCCGTCCGTGTTGAGGTAGACCCAGGCCAGGCCGCTGCTGCTGCTGCTGCTGCGGGTGCGGGTGCGGGTGCTCGGCTCGTTGCCGTGCGGGGGGGCGAGCAGGGTCTGGAAGATTTCGCAGCTGGCCCGGGTCACGATGTGGCCCTGGATGCGCAGCTGCGGATACTTCTTCGACTCGACGGTCAGCAGGAGCTTGCCGCGCGACATCAGACGCAGATTCTGTATCGAAATGGGCGACGATAGCTCGAGTACATTGATCTCCGCTGAGGGTTTGCGCACGCGCGCCATCTCGTCGAAGATCAGCTCCTTGCGCTCGGGCAGCTCGATGCGGACACTGAGCGCCGCGTCCGCGTACTCCTCGCCGCCAAAGATGCCGTTGAAGACCAGGGTCAGGTGCATGGAGCTGGCCGCGCCGCTGCTGGTGGACACAATTGCCGTGCCGCCGGCTCCCGCCAGCTGTGGATCCGGCTTGCCGCCGCCCATTGTCGGCGGCTCCAGCAGCGAGCTAAACAGTTCCGTCTGCAGAGCCGTATACTTGGCTATCTTGCCGGCCAGGGCCAGCTCGGCCTGGTGCTTGTTGCCCCACAGCAGGACGACATGCAGCCGATCGTCGCGCAGGATGCGCTTGTAATCACGTGGCACGCGCCGCCATACGCCGCAAATCTTGCCCGTCGCATTCTGATAGACGCTCAACGTGCCGCTGAGCGTCGTCTCCAGCTGGTGCTCCTCCAGAATGACGCCCGCGTCGTCCACGAACTGGATCGCCCGCGGCCGCCCAATCCGCGACGACGTGTAGAACGAATAGTACAGATTCTTCTTGTGGAACAGAAAGCGGGCCGTTGCGACCACGTTCTGTGGATTGTACGTCGTGTACATGGACTTCATCTCCTCGCCCTTCAAAAAGTACGATGTCCGGCCCGTTAGCAGAGCTGCGTAATCTGTGAATGGACCGAAATTCAATTGTGAATATATCCGTGAATGAGTGTGTGAATGAGTGTGAGTGTGTCTACACGCTGAGTTAACCTAGCTGGGCGAATAACACCTGCTGTGCGAATATAGGCGCAATTGTTCTCAGGTAACTCGACTCTCTGCCGTACCAGGAGCTCGCAATTTGGGTGCAGCTGCTTCTTCTGACAGCGGAAGCTGCATAAAGCGTGTGCAAGCGGATCAGCCTACTATATCATATAGCTGTCATACAAATTGACGCTCAACAATAGACTAAGATATTATATTTAATATATATATATACTTATTTATTACACATAAATAAAGATTTTCTTCCAAGAAATGATTCGTTTCGAAACTATATTTCAGTTTTTTAAGTTTTTATATATTTTAAAATAAATTGGATCAATATGGTTTAATTATGTGCCTAGGCAACTATCGGACCAGAGTTAAGTTCGCCCATGAGAAAAGTAGCTATAAATTGTCAAACAAGATTTCATTTAAGATCGATCGACTATATCTCTCGCATAATATACTTGGGATTGTTTCTATTGAATTGTACTTACGTTTCATGTTGCGCTCCTCTTCCTCGCTGGGCACGGGCACATCCAAAGCCACATCCGTATCTGGAATGGGAAGAAGAAGAACAAGCTGAAGGTTAGGAAATGCTCTACTTAAATGGAATTCAGATAGCACTAAATGGCATCAAAGGGCCCGCAATGAATGCCCCGACGGACGAACGAATGTCTATGAATGCAATGTGAATGAATGAAATGAATCTGAATAAAAGAGGCCACAGCACAGGTAGACGGATCAGCGTGTGCGTGTGTGTGCGAGTGTGTGCGAGTGTGTGCGAGTGTGTGTGTGTGTGCCTGTCCAGGTGGCATTCATTAATCGTGCATAAATTGAGCAGGTAAAAGAAAACAAAACTAGTCAAGGAATTCCTAGAAATTCACACACGCAAACACACACACACACACACACACAGACAGCCAGGCAAATGCGGCGTGAAAGTAGGTGGACATTTCCGGATGTGACAGGCACAACTCACACTCACACACACACACACACACACACACACACACACACACACACACACACACGTACTCAGCCGCTTGATTGACAGCAGCTTCGTTAGAAGCCGCTGCCCCAAAGCTGATTAAAAGCAGAACACACGAAAAGAAAAAACGGCTAAGAAAAATAAAGGAGCTGCTCGAAAACAGCTTCAAAATGTACGATGAAAAAAGGCTAAAGCCAAAGCTGCTGCTGCATTGGAATTTCGTTTATTTTGCTATACACACACGCACACACACACACAAACACCCGCCGCTCTTAAGCCGCAAAAAAAAGAAGAAGCAGAGGCAGCGACAGCGACTGCGACAGCGGCAGCGGCAGCAGCAGCAGAAAAAAAACACTTCTTCTTGCCGCATAATGAGGGGCGACAAATCTGACACCTTGTATAGCATTTTATTGAGCCGAGGCCGCAGCGATTGTGGCCAGAGCGCGGGCAACGGTCGGGGGGAGGGGGACGGGGACGGCTTAAGGTTGGGGTTCGTTCCAGGCCAAGAGCATGCTGCGGTCGTGAGCGAGTGTGTGTGTGTGTGTGCGCTTGTGTGCGCCTTCCAATGTCGTCTTCGGCTGTCCGATCTTATCGCCTGATCTTAATACGAGCCACTTCTGACCGAAAGCCGCGCGGCTGGCCTGCCCCGCACTACGCCCCGCTACTCCAGCAGCGCCTGCACTCTGCCTGTCTCTCTCCCCCCCCTCTCGCCCCCTCTCGCCCACACTATTTGTGTTTCTTTTTGTGCTGCGTTTTTCAATTTGACGCGTCGTCTGCGGCGCATTCTTCAGCTTATTGGCGATGGCCCGCAGATTGTGCACAGATCCTGCCCTCAGGCTACCCCTCCCCGCCCCCCTCGCCATGTACTCCTTCCACTCCTTGCCCTTGACTCGCGCTCGCTTCCATTGCAGATGAATGAATTTTCGTTTCGTTTCGTTTCTTTTCGTTTCTTTTCGTTTTATATGCCGTGTGTGGCTCTCATGTGTTTGTTGTTGTTGTTGCTGTATTTGTTGTTGTTGTTGTTATTATTTCGGTCTGCTGCTGGCCGTTTTTGTAAGTCAAGATAAATGAGTTTTGGTGCGCACAAAGACGACGACACGTTGCCCATCATGACAAATACGGCGAAACGCAGTGTGACGGTGGAGGGGGGCGAGAGAGCAAGGGCGAGAGCGAGAGAGAGAGAGAGAGGAAGGGACGAGGGCTCAGCCAGAAGCCGACAAAGCCAGGGGCTAAGACAAACGACACCTTCGGCCATTGAGTCAACGCTTTGGTATGTGGCTTCCAGCGGCTCGCCCTGACCACCCCTCCTCCCCCCCCCTCTCTCCCTTCCTTCCGACCGCTCTCTTTCAGTTGCCGCAGCTCATTAAACGAAAAAGAATCGATATATTTATGTGCATTAAAACGAACAACAAAAAACCGTTTTGAAAGTGTTTTCTCAAATGATCTATCCGAATGAATTCCTCGGAGCGTTTAGCATTTACTTATGTAGATCTTCGCACAGCTCGAAGCAAAGGCAACGCGCTGCACGGCCAGAGAACTTAACTGATTGCTGATTGGATTCGATTGGATTGGATGGAATTGGATTGGTTCTCGTTTTTGTTCTCGTTTTTGTTCTCGTTGTTGTTGTTGTATTTGTTAGGGATGCGGTTGTTGTGTTTGTTCCATGGAATTTGAAGCGTTGTGTGTGGCTCAAAAGCTTTTAGGACTTGTTGAAGCAGAAGAGAACGGATTGTTGCTATTTATAGCGAAGAAAGCGACAGACAGAGAAAGAGCGAGAGAGAGAAAGAGAGAGAGGGAGAAGTAGAGAGAGAGAGAGAGAAAGAGAGAGAGGAAAGAAAGTTAGAGAAAGACAAATTGTAAGCTTAAGTCCCTGTACGAGCTTTAGATAAAAAAAACCGGAGCTTTTATTGAAGTGCATTAAGCAAAAGCTCGGCCTGAACTGTAAGCTGCTTAAAAGCTCTAAACATACATTTGAAAAGAGCGAAAGCTGCGATTATTGGAGCTTTGCAAGAAAGAACAAACTATCTTCAAGGCGGTCGAGAGCGTGTGCTTCTGAAGTTTTATGTGAAGTGCAAAAGCTGTACAAACAGAAAAGCTTAACATTGGTAGGCCCGCTTTTGAGCCCAAAACAAGGAGCTGCAGAGCTTTTGAGAATACGCAAGAAGGAAATGAGAAGCTTTAGCTTTCGCCGCTCTCACTCGCTCTCTCTTTCTCTCTCTGTCTGCTGTCGAGAGTGACTTTAACGAAAGCTTAGGCTTGATGAATGAAGGATATCAAAGAGTAAAAGCTTATTATCGTTATAAAAGAGTTTTTTCAGAGAGCAAGGAGCAAAAGCTTTCGCTTTTTGCTGCTCCAGGAAACCAAAGCTCCTGCTGACCTGCGCCCAAACGACACACACACAGGCACGCACACACACACAGGCGCACCTGGTTAACTACCTTAAGGCAAACAATCTAAATGGGATCTCGTGCAGCAGAGTTTTTTAATAGACAGTTCCGTTCTTGATGCCGTTCGCGATAAAGATAAAGTTGAAAATTTTATTAGCCAGGGCGCTGACCAAGAGCCAGGGCCAGTGCGCACGCCCAGCGATAAAAATCTCTCTCCCTCTCCCCTCTCCGCGCCCCTCTCCCTCCCTTTCTCACTCTCCCGCGCATCTCCTTGTGTGTGTGTGTCCCGATGGTACGTCAGGGTTCGATCGGGTTCGATTTGATTCGGGGTAGCCATAAAATGGTCGAAAAAGGAAACGCGCGACCGCAAAAGATGTCATCAACTTGAATTGTCAGGCACTTAATGGACGCCAGAAGATCGCAGCCCGAAGATCCGAAGATCCCAGCACAATCGTTGGGACAGTTTCCCCGGACCTTATCGGAGCCGGAGAAGGAGACGGAGGCGGAGACGGAGACGGAGAAGGAGAAGGAGACGTCGATCGATCGATCGTTGTGAAACGATTGCGCATGGAACTGGCATTGGGCATTAACTTTTATTGTCTCTACCTGGCCATAGTCCAGCCTGACCAGGTTCGGTCAGCCCCGCCCCGCCCCGCCCCGCCTGCAGCCCCCTCTCACTCTGTCGAGTAGGACCGCCCGCTGTTTGTGGCGGCAAATGAGATAATTTAATAAGCGTTAAAATGCTCGAGTTATGTCATTATAAAAATAACGAAAAAATGCATAAATTAATGCCAAGGAATGCGCAGAGACAACGAGCCGAGACAAGCCGAGACAAACGGAGACAAACGGAGACAAACGGAGACGAGCCGAGAAACTGAGAACTGAGCTTGAGGCAAGCCCCAAAAATGGGCATTTAAAACGTGGGCAATTTGGTGGCAACAACGTTTGCTGCAGATGCAGCAGCGACCAAACTGGACATATATCTATATATATATGTATATATATGTATATGTACAGGTGTATATAATATACCTGAACAAAAGCGGCAGCCGGGCCTAGTCCAAGTTGGGCGCAAAAAAAATAACTTTGGTAAATCAAAAGCAAAGTCTGCTGTTGCCAGTTGCCTGTTGCCAGTTGCATGTTGCCTGTTGCCTGTTGTTGTTGTTGTTAAATATTTTTACAATAGCCACAGCAACTGCGTGAGAGCGACGTGGGGAATGGGGAATGGGGGGCATGCGGCATGCGGCATGTGGCAAGCAGCGAGCCAAGTTGGGGCCGCGCCCGTGCCTTCTAACTATTTATGGCAAACGAGTTGCCGGAGCCAAACAGGCAACAACTGTTGCCGCTGCTGCTGCTGCTGCTGCTGGCTGCAATTTGATGTGGCAGCAATTTAAGCCAACCTCTGTTGCCAACCCCCTCCCCCCTCCCTACCTCTTTTGCCCCTCCCCCTTCATCGAGCCAGCGGCATAAAAGTGAAATCTTTCGCTGCGTCCGCTCTCGTCAAAGAGGGACGCGCCAAAGGTCAACGGCTTTGCATAAGCAAATGAAAAATTGCCGCAAAACGGAAACTAATGATGTGCTGCAGCAACTGGCAGCAGCAGCAGCAGCAACTGGCAGCAGCAGCAGCAGCAACTGGCAACAGTTGCAACCAGTTTGGCGGCGCGGCCATGCCACACAGCGGCAGCAACTGGGAGACGCAGACTGGAATTCAGGCACAGCACTTGGCTTGATTATGTGAAAAATGTCACACACACACACACACAGGTACACACACACACACACAGGCACACACACACACTCCGTAGGTTTCCTCATAAGTTTTTCTAATTATGAATTCAATTCATGCAGAAAATTAGCAAAAGCCAAAGAATTGCCTGTGATTCAGTCGCTCTTTAAGCTCTGCATGTGTGCGTCTCTCTCTCCCTCTCTCTCCATCTCACTCCCTCTCTCTCCCTCCCTCTCTCTCTCTCTCTCTCGCGTGTGCGTGCGTGTCCATAAGCATGCGTAAGCTTTAAGGCCACTTTGGGCGCAAATGAATTCTTCTACAATGCTGCATGGATTCAACAGCGCCAGAGTTGCCAGCTTGTCGCAATTGAGAGCTGCCAGCTAGTTATACAAATATTTGCCAGTGTCTGGCTTTGTGCTTGGCCTTGCCACTTGGACATATATATCTACATAGACTGATCAATACTTTTGATACATTTACAGAGTTGCCACCTTTTTTCGTAGAAGAATCCCGTTGGACTTTCGCTTGACTCTGCCATTAGAGTTGCCAATAGTTTGTAGAGTGTCTTAAGTCAAGCTACTTGCTTGGGTTGCCACCTAGTTATAAGCGTTTCTTGTGTAGAGCAGGCTTGTGTTCTGTGCAGCGTTGCCACCTGGTTGGGATTGAGCTTTTGACTGACCAGAAAGATATGACAGCAAGTTAATGCTTATTATCGCACCCAGGGCTGCCACTTGATTGTAAATGGCGGCTGGTGTTGCCACCTGGCTTAAATACGCCTCAAACTAAATTGATGAACTTGTCTTTTTGGCCCATTTCTCAACTGTTGAGCCTGTTCTCCCCCTCAATCCCTCCTCTCTCTCACTCTCTCACTCTCTCTCCCTCTTTCCCCAGGTGATCTCTCTCTCTCTTTCACTCTAATAGCTATGCTGACTTTGAACCCACAATGGCAATGGAATCCGTTCGTTTAATGTGGCACGTGTGTGTCCCCAGTGTATAACGGCCCCCCCCCCTCCCACACACACACACCCCGCCCCCTTTTTAAAGAAAACAAGAACATAATTTTCGGCGAATTGTAGCCCAATTCCAGTGCTGCCCCTCTGCCACTGCTGACCAGCCCCCCTCCCCCTTACGCACATCCTCCACATACATATATGTGGGGGACATACCAATTTTGATAGCCATATATTCCCCATGGTGTTGTCGCATGATGTCTGCCACAGCCCCTCCCCCCCGCTGTCCCGCTGCCACCCAATACGCTGGGGGTGAGATATAAAATAAATTGTATGGCCAAAAAGAAGAAAAAAAAACCAACAAGGAGAAGAATAAGAAAACATTGGAGAACATCGAACAACATGCAAAAGTCGAATGCTACAATACAATAAATAAATGCAGAGATGGTCTGAGAGAAAAAAAAAAAACAAAAAAATGAAATAACATACATCAAGAATACTAAGTATAGATTGGAATATGATGTTGTATATAGATAAACAGATATATCTATATATTGTATCTGTATATAACCCACTATATATATAGATAGAGAGAGAGAGAGAGGGAGAGAGGCGACGCGACAGAGCCAACAAAATGGCATAAAAAAGAATTATAAATTGCGTAGCGTTGACCTTCATTTCGGGCCAAGTAATTTTTCATAAACAATTTACGCGTTTCGGGCCAGAAACACAGCAGAAGAAAAAGAAAAAACTATCCCCTACATATGTCTATATACAACTATATAGTATTTGTATAGCATGTTTTTAGCTGCTTCTTCTTCTTTAGCTTTTTTTTTTTTCTGATGGTTTTTATGGTCTACGTTGCGTTGCGTCGCGTCGCGTCGCGCTGAAAAGTGTTGTACAGCTGCGTTTGCTGCTACGCTTAATTATTCATAGATATATAGATCTATAGATCTGTGTATATCTGCTTTTAGCATTTTGCCAAAAAGAAAATGCAAAAAAAACGCAAGCCTTTACAACATTTTATCCGTCCAAGCAACCCGCATAAACCTATTCGATATCTGTCTACCTCGCTCCCTCGCTCCCTCTATAAGTTTTTAGCCTTTTTTATTGTGCGTAACAAACAATTGCATGTGTCAAAATATTGAGCTATTTAGCAAATTTATGATAAATACCAGTCCCCCATCCTACCCAACGCCACTTTGTATAGTTACCATGGGGCATATCATAGACATGACGCATATCTTTGGCACGATATTCGGCTCGAGTCGAGGGAAAGTGTTTTTCTTTCGTCAAGAACAAAGTTACGCATAGTTGGGATTATGTCTGGATATTATGGGATTATCATACGATATGATGTAAAATGATGATATGATATCAAATGATAGGATTTGATAGGATGGCATATGATATGATATGAAATGATAGATATGATATCATTTCATATGATATGATACAATATGATATGATATGGTATGGTATGATATGATATGATATAAAGCATACGATATAATATGATATGATATAATAGGATATCGTAGGATATTATATAATATAATATGATATGATAGATATGATATGATATCATTTCATATGATATGATATGATACATAGCATACGATATAATATGATAGGATATTATATAATAAAATATGATATGAAATGATATGATATGATATATAATATATATTATATGATATCACATGATATGATAGGATATCAAATGTGAGGATATTATATCGTAGGATATGATATGCTATGATATCGTAGCATATGATATGATAGCAAATTATATGATATAGTAGGATGTCATATGATATCATATGATTTATGATCTATGACATCATATAATATGTGAAAGGATACGATACGATATGGCTATGATCTGATCTATGATATGATCTATTTTGTGGACTTACCGTTACGATCGCCGGGACAGGTCTTGCAGCATTTGCCGGGCAATGAGATGGGATCATCGCATTTGGCTGGCGGGCATTCGTTCTTGATATTGCGACACTGAACGCGTGCAACAATGCGACGCTTTTTGGGTATCTGGAAAGATAGATCGATTATAGATTAAAGATGCAAACATGGAAAACTTTGCATATAGTCGAATAAAGTGCAAATCAACATGTTGTGTCGGTGCCTGTCTTCTAGTTTTCTTTAGTGCAGCTCTTGTTCGTTTTTTTTGTTTTATTATTATTGTATTCTATTTTTTTTTGGTTTCTGTTGGACTCTTTGTATCTCATTAGTTATGCTGAGTGGCTGGCCAATGTGTCACTTCTGTCTGCCTTGTGCCATTACTGTATATTTTATTTATTTTTTATTTACTTTTTATATAATTTTTGTAGCCGCAAAATTAATTAGCGCTGCCATTCGCATAACTGAAAACTGACTCAATATCTTGTTTTCCTTTTTTTCTTTTTTCTTTCTATTTCCCAATAACATTTCTTTGCCATACCCAGCAAGCATAAAGTGTGTGCAAATGCGTTCGTTTGGGCACCGGGTTTGCGGGCACCGAATTTCAGCTGCATCGGACGTGTTTCGGCTGGCCCCAACTAAGGAACTATCTGTCGGAACTCGGCAACTGGAGCAGCTAGAGACCTCTAGTTTGCTTTATTATCACGGTTAGCGATAATCTGAAGAGCATCCCACGTATCGGGACATATGGCATGTATATATCATTTGTATTGAGCTTTTCTCCAACTGCTATGAGTACAGGGTATGTGCTAGTCGTTGGCTTTTTTGTGACCGTCTAGTGCTGTTGCTTCCTCTTTCGCACTGTCTCGTCGCCTGCTTTAAAATTAGAACTAAATCAAGCTGCGATTTTCTTAATATAAATATTTGAGTATATTTATAATGCTCAAGTTTGTTTGTTTTTTTTTTTTTGTTGTGTATTTTCGATTTTTCTCCACTTTTTTTTTTATTAATTCATTTTTGATCTGCGCGAATCTGCTGAGAGTTTTTGTGTGTCGTGTCTTGTCTTGTCTGTTTGATGTTCATGCGAATTTCTTGTTGACTTTTATGCGTCTCGGACAATGTTGTTGCTTTTAATGGACGCCATAAGCAGCAGCAGCAGCAGTAGCAGTAGTGGCGGCAGTAGGAATTATTTTATGATGTGCCTCGTTTATAACGCTTGCAGCCACATAAATTATAATTAATTAATACACAACTAACTAAAGACCAAGACAACAACAGCAACAACAGCCAACTGACCGAATGCCCAGCGACAGCTCCATAAAAAAATTGACTACATAAAAACCACTCAAGGGGCGCTCTCCATAGCCAGGGGCGGGCACGACAGGGGATCGGCGGGAGGGGGGGGGGGGTCGGCAGGTGCGAAGCTGCAATTAGCCGAAAAAAAAAAATAACGAAAGACAAACTAATAAATAAAAATAATTGAGCATAACTTGGCTCGTAAAGTTGACGAACTCTGAGATTTACGCTTGAACTAGTTCTTGTCGGAGTTGGTTCAAATAAAGACAAATAAGAGTGCGCTAGTCGGGATTGCACGACTAGGGGTTACCCTAAAGTTTCTTCTACCAAGAGGATTATCGATATTGATTTTTATCGATTGCTTGGAAACGGGGCAAGTTATCGATTGTCCGAAAACATACTCGTACTGCACGGGCAATAAGAGGACCTACGTTCAGTTTCCTAGCTCTTATAGCTTCTGAGATCGAAGCGTGAATCGATCCGTCTATTGCTGCTGATCAGGAATATATGTATATACTTTACGGGCTAGTAGATGCTTTCTTCTGCCCGTTGCATACATTTGCCCAAAGACATTATATCCATTTTACCTTTTTTAAATGGGTTTAGGGTATAGAAACCCAAATAATTTCTAGAGAATTTGAATATTTCAAACTTGGAATACGACTCGAGATGGAAGTGTGCATTAACTGGACCATATCTTTAAAGTATTTCGAATGTATGGCATTTCTGGAGCTGCCCATAACTCTGCCCATATATGTACATATATATCTTTGCTTTGATCTGGAGCTCTTTTGGGTCTGCTGATGGGCATGTTATCATCCAATGGGGTTTGGCTTGGGATTGTGGCTGCATGACTGGGATCGTCGCTTGTCTGGCCGTTGGCAGACGCACAACAACAACAACAACAACAGCAACAACAGCAACAACAGCAACAACAAAAATATGCCAAGACTTTATGGCGTCAATTAATTTTCGGGGCCTGGATGCAAACTGCGCGAAAGTAAAGCCATACATATATAATCCATGGATATATACATATGTATATAGAAGAAATCGTTATATATAAGCTATATAATTTGTTGTTATTTTTACTTAACGCAGCACTTGAACGAGGACACAAGAGTTTGTTGCTGTTGCTTTTTTCTTTTGGGCAGTCGCCCCCCCTTTTTTTCTAGCCTCAGCATGTCCCCGCCCCTGCCCTGGTTTTTTTTTGTTTTTTATGCGCAATGCAAATTCTTTTTGCGTAACTCGATCGACAAGAAAGCGCACAACAAACACAATGTTAAATTTGTTTTTAGTTGAGTTTTGGCAAGGCTTTCTTCACTCGCCCATTGGCAATGTGTATAGGGTATATACTACATACATACATATGTACATATGTATGTGTTCGTTGTCTCGCTTATAAAAAGTGCTTTCAAATCAATATTAATCATGCGTAAAAATGCCATTAATTATGCGCTTTGTCTTCCTGCTAACCCGGCTGCCCCCATCCCCCCCTTTCGAGCCTCGCACAACCTTAAGTGAAAATACATTTTTCGCCAATAATTTTCTTTTGGCAACTTTGTTGTTTGTCTGTCTGTTTGTTGTTGCGTGTAGTAAATGTCGGCGGACATTAGTCAATTAGTTGGCCGCCCGTCAGCAGCAGCAGCGCCTCAATTTGCCGAGCCACATGGCCTGGCCCCCAAAAGATACAAAAGCCAAAAGAAAAGATACAAAAAGTATCTTTCACTTGTATTTGTAGCTGCAGCCATTTGTGCATTAGTCTTCAACTGCATTTGCCTGCAAATCGACTTTGAAAGCACCTGAAAGCTTTAATTAATTCGCAAAAGCTTTAAGCTCAACAATCTTTTACCCTGTATGTTAACTAGAAAGCTGCATAATTTGCTAGATTTCTACGTGTGGAAGCTTTAAGCTCAACAATTGCCTTTACTTTCATCTTATTCCTAATCTTAATCTTCAGCTTTGCTTGAGTTTGCATTTAACTTCTTGTCTACGAGCTTTAGCCCAGCTTAAAGCTCTTGCTTAAAGCTGTGTAATTGAAGTGTAAGTTGAAAGCTTTTCGGCTACTTACCGCCACACATTCACATTTGATGCAGTACATGACGCCAAATGGCGGTCCCAGATCCGCGTACCAAGTAGAGCCCAATTCGCGCAGAACTTTGCCAAATTGACATTCGGTAACTGAAAAGCAAAAAAACAAAAAAATAAGAATGCCGTTAAAAAACCGTGAGAAAATTGTGTCTCAAAACGAGGTAAATGGAAAAATGTGAGCAAACAAAAAATAAATACAAATAAATACAAATAAATGGCAATTTTTGAGTGTTTTCCTCAATTGCCAATTTGCAGTTGCATCTCCTTGTTGTTGTTGTTGTTGTTGTTTTTGCTATAAAAGCACATACATATATATATTACATGTATGTATGTGTGTGTGTGTGTGTGTGTGTGTATATATTTTTGTTTACGCCGATTTGGCTTGCGGAATTGTGGCGCCAGCTAATTGCATTTGCCCATATTAGAAATTAGTCAATGCCCGCCGCTGTCTATAGCCTATATCGAGGCGCATCGTAAAAGACTTTATAGACATATAATGGCTGCGTGCAGTTGGGGTAGCGGGGGAGCGGGGGAGGGGAGGGGGGAGGGGATTGTGTCGCCGTAGCCGCTGCCTGGCGCCACAGCTCAAAGCAGCAGTCAGCAGCCGCTTCCGGCAGCAGTTTTCAATTACAAACAGCAGCAGCAACAAAATACCAAAATAAAAGCCAAAAGAAGCAGCAACAACAACAACAACAACAGCAACAACAGCAGCAGCAGCAGCAGCAGCAGCAGCAACTGTTGCTGTTGCTGCCGGCGCCAACAAGTGTCAAATTGTTAGCAGGGGGCAGCACTGGCCGCAGCTAGACTCAGCTTTTATTTGTTGTTGGTGTTTTTTTTTTCTCGCTTTTTTCGCTTTTTTGGCTTTTAGCGGCCTTTTTGTTGCTGCCGCTGTTAATTGGATGGGCCACTAAAATCGGTATGCAAATCGCTGCGAAGCGCGTTAAATTATTAATATATTTTAATTATCCCGGCTGAGTGGCGGCCGACACACACGCACACACACACACACACACGCACACACACGCACACTCAATAAATAAAACAATACAAATATATAAAAACAAAAAACGAAATTACAAATGCTAAAACTTTAAACTCTTTGGCGCCACACATCGAACGTTGGCGACGCGCAGCCCATAAAAATAGCAAAAAAAAAATAGCCAAAAAAAAAATCGACGAAATAAAAAGAGAAGCAAAGCACGACTGAGAGTTACCCTGCAAAGCTAAGCTGTGCCAGTTGAAGCATCTTTTATTTTTTAATTATATTTTGCTTAAATAATTTTAGACAAGTAAGAGTGCGCTAGTCGGGAGTGCACGACTAGGGGATACCCTAAAGTTTCTTCTACCAACAGCAAAGGCAGCTCGAGCTAGCAGACAGATACTTGAGGTGTTTATGCTATTCTATAAGCTAAATGTCAAGTTTGTAGCTCTTAACACCTACGAGATTTTCTCAAAAAACACAATTATCGATAGCGATTGTTATCGATTGCCTGGAAAAGGGGCAAGTTATCGATTGTCCGAAAACATACTCGTACTGCACGGGCAATAAGAGGACCTACGTTCAGTTTCCTAGCTCTTATAGCTTCTGAGATCGAAGCGTGGATCGACTCGTCTTTTGCTGCTGATCAGGAACATATATACTTTATGGGCTGGTAGATGCTTTCTTCTGCCCGTTACATACATTTGCCCAAAGACATTATACCCTCTCTAGCTTTAGTAAATGAGACCTGTTAGCTGATATGCCCCGCTTGCACACCCTTGCGGCTTAACAGCCGCGACAGGGTATTTAGCAGCAGCTATATACCAACAAGAGTTCAAAGAGTTGGGCGAGAATCAATAGCAAAAAAAATATTATTAAATAATGAAATATTATTTAACTTTTGTTTAACAAAATAAACTCCAATTTGAAGCTTTGCAGGCAACAGCTCGCTTACAGGTGAGGGGTGGGGTATGCAGGGTATGCAGGGTATGCAGGGTATGCAGGGTATGTGCGTGTCTCTCGCCCCCAAATATCAGAAGGTAATTGTTTTTTTTCTTTTCGCTTTAACTTTGTTGATGGATTGTTTGTTTTTTGCATTGTTTTTGGTTTTGGGGCCTGTTGCTTATCGTTGGGCGGCGCAGCTGCTGATTTGTTGGTCTTGAATTGAAGGCAACAGCAACAACTAATTAACTAAACACAGCGACAAATCAGCTATCTAAGGGGTGCAAACGCCCACCCACCCCACAGGCAGCAGCAAAGGGGAGACAGATGTAACGACTGCGCAATACCCTGTTGTTCTTCTTTGGTGACTCACCAACTGTAGCTACGCCGCAGTGATAGCAAAACTGTGGCGCTAACTAGGCGAATGCGGCTCTCAAACTGTGTGCACTTCGATTGGGTGCAGCTAACACAAATGCCAAATTACCAAGCAGTGGCTTTCAAACTGCGACTCTAAAACTGTGAGACGTTTGCGTTTGCACGGGTAGGCGTGGCAAAAAGAGTTGACTAGCAAGGTAAAAATGGGAAGGCCGCACTTCAACTGTGACTTCCAAACGGTGACTCTCAAACTGTGACCCTCAAACTGTGACCCTCAAACTTTTTATCCTAAATGGTGACTTCCAAAGTGTGGCTACTAAATTTTGACTTAAACTAAGACTCATAAAATATGATGACAAAAAACGATGACTCTCAAACTATGATTTGAAAACGGTGACCTCTAAACTGTGACACCCCAACTGTGACTGTCAAACGGTGACTCTTCAGCGGTGACTCCCAAAAAGCAACTACCAAACTGTGACTCCCAAATTGTGACTCTCCAACTGTGATTCTCAAACTGTGACCCCTAAACTGAGACTCGCAAACTATGATGACCGTTTAGGTGACTCACAAAGTATCAACTCCAAACTGTGGCAATCAAACTATGACTCTCAAACTGTGACAATCAAACTGTGTGCCCCAAACTGTGGCCTTGCTGATGTCCCTTAAGCTAGTGCAGCCAATATGCTCGCCTTTGGCAACGCATTCCGCTAACAGGGTAGCAAAACAATCAGAATAGTAGAGTAATCGAACAACAACAACAACAAGAGCAAGAGCGGCAGCAATATGTATGTGAAACAAGCAGGGGCGGCATTGCCCGACATGGCGTATACGTGATAAGTGGCGCTAACGACGCGCGACGTTTATCAAGTGGCGGCCTTATTATAATTCGCAGCTGCTTCTTCTTCAGCTTGTTGTTGTCTTTTTTTCATTTGGCGCCAGTTTTATTTGCGTGCGAAAATAAAGAAATACAATTGAAATGCAGGCAACAACAATAGGGAAATAATCAGAAAAGACAACAATTCGAAGCGGCCTGCGATACACAAAAGCTGCCGATTTACGCGCAATAGATTTATAAATATTTATAATAAATAAATACACACACACACACACACACACACACATATATATATGTATATATATGTATACAACAACAACGACGCGTTAATCAAAGAAATGCTTCGACACAGTTCGCCTTCGGCTCAGCCTCATTTAATGCCCATTTTAGTCAACGATTTTGTTGCTGCCTTTTTTATTTGATTTTACTTATTTGTATTTCCATTTCATTTGCGACTTGCTGTTTTTATTTCTTGCGCAATTTGAAAAATACTTTTACTCTGGCAAAAATAATTGAAATTTACGTTAATTGGCGCTCGGCAATTTTTGCGCTTGATTTCACATTTCTTTTTCCTCTTATTTTTTGTGCCCGCCTGCAAATTCAGCACAAATTTCGATACATAAATATCGTGTATATATGTACATATATATTGTAGATAAATATATATAAATAATATATTTGCGCGAAATGTGTACAAAAACATGACCTTAAAAGTCGCAAATGTTGCTCGAAAACCTCTTGGCAACAAGGCTAACAATGTTGCCAAGCTGTCGTCGATTATTAAATGTTGCTACAAATTCACTTTAGATCAAGTGCTGCCCCATTTGCATGCAGCTTTAGGTGCTGCCCAGCTTTGAACATACTCAAGCACAGCTCTAAATGTTGCCCCAGAAATATCCTTAGCAACATGTTCGCTATGTTATGCTCAGCTTTAAGTGCAGCCCATAGCTCTGTTCCGCAACTATTTGGCAACATGTGCAGCGGCTGTCAAGTGCTGCCCAGGCACAGCTTAGCAACATGTCAAGGTGCAGCTTTGAATGTCGCCCAAAACGTGGCCACATTTCTGCCTGCTGCTGTTAATAACAGCTGTTAAAAATGGACTCGTTGGGCAGCTGTTAATGTTATTGTTGCTGGTGCTGCAAATGTTGCTAACAGAAGACGGCAGCTTGATTAACAGCCGCTCTTCCTGTTGCTGCGGACCCGCCCCTCATTTCCGCTCCAATGTTTAACAGCAGCAGCAACAACAACAACAACAACAAGAACAACAGCTCATCAATATTTAATTATGCGCTGTTGATCTACAGCTTGACTTGTGAGTGTGTGTGTGTGTGTGTGTGTGCTGCCTGCATTTGTCTAGACTTTTGATTAATGGGCGCAAAAATGTTTTTGCCTGGCGCAAAAATGTTATTTCAACAATTTTATTATTATTTTTGCTGCTGTTGTTGTTGTTGTTGTTGTTGTTGCTGCTGTTCCAGGCTATTTATTGCTTTCGGCAAATTCATTCATCGATGCACAACGTTTTGACAGGCAAAACGTGCAAATACAATAAAAACAATAATAAAGAAAATAATTTCAATTTCGGCATGCGCAATTTTTAGACCAAAATTAATAATTATTGTCTGCGCGCAGCGTGGGCGGCACTCAGCAACAACAACAACAACAACAACAACAACAACAACAACAACAACAACTAGAGCTTAGGCAAGTGCATTGGGCACACACACACACACACACACACACACACACACGCTCTGCACTTATGTGTTATTTTTAATGTTCTATGTCTAGAAATAAATTTACGCGTTTTGTGTGCGGCTTTCTTTGTGGTTGTTGTGGTTGTTGTTGTTGTTGTTGTTTGGCAGTGCATTGACTCACACACCCAAAGCAACAACAACAACAACAACAACAGCAACAAACAACAGCAAACAAAATGTTGCGTCTGGCAAACATTTTGCCACAAACAAATTGTTCTGTTAAAATGCAAATATTTTTTGTCCTGCTCGCTTTTGCTTCTCTCTCTCTCTCTCTCCCTTCCTCTCTCTTTCTCTCTCATCTTTTTCTCTTATTAATCCTCTAAATAAACCCTTTTTCTCACACACAGCAACAAAGTTTTGAAGCAGCTTTTAAAGCACCTGAAAGCTCTCTGTTCTTTGCGCTAAAAGCTCAACACCACAAAAGCTTTCGATTAAAGCTTGTTGTCTGCAAACGAACTTTTGATAGGGCTTATTCTCTCTAGATGAACTTTTCTTAAAGCTCTTTGTCTTTGAATGAACTTTTAGCTAAGTTTTATTTGCATTAGTAAATTAATTGATTTAGCTTAATTTAAGATTAGTTCAAGATTGTTTATGTACATTTAAAACTAATTTAGACTTTAATCAGCTAAGTTTCCGCAAAGCTTACTTTAATAGCACAAAAAGCTCGCCAGGCCTAGACTTGCAACTGGACTACTTATTCGTCTTAATTTAAGGCTGATTAAATCCCAACTTTTTGTTTAATTTAAAGCTGCAATTAAGCTTAACTTTCAGCTGAAAGCGCCTGTTAAAAGCTGTCTTTCTTTTTACGAAATGCTTGCCATTTGGAATATCTGCTAAGGAAGCCCTTGGCGACAATTTTGTGTGGTGTACGTTGTGTATTTTAGGCAGCATGTGGCATGTGCTCAGAGCTGTCTCTGTGTGTGTGTGTGTGTGTGTGTGTGTGTGTGTGTGTGTGTGTGTCTGCTGCATTTAGAGACAACAACAAACAGATGAATCTTCGCACAATGTGCTAATTACAGTCAAAAGGCAGCGACAGGCATTTCAACTTCTAATAAACATTGTGGGGCTGCCGCCAACACGTGGCCCACAGCAGCTGTGTGCGAGTGTGTGTGTGTGTGTGTGTGTGCGAGTGTGTGTGTGCCTTGTTGGTCATTTGTTTTAGCCAACGAAGCAGCCAACTAAAAATTCGCCTTGGTGTTGCCAAATGCGTTGCTGACTCACATGACGCAGAACCTCTGCCGCTGCCGCTGCCGACGTCGACGTCGACAGCGGCGTCGCACTGGCGCACAGTATATTTGATTTTTTTTTTTGTTGGGCTATTTTTTGTAGTCTACACACACACACACACGCACAGGCGCGCAAAGTGCCTTTGAAAATGGCTTTGCGCTGAGTTTTCCATTTGGGAATACCCTGTAAAATGGGCAGAGCGAACAGCCCGACTTGAGTTGCGACATCTGCTGCCGCAAGAACTTGCGGCTAAGGCAAAAGAGTGCGTACAGGGTAACTGCCAGTCGTGCTTTCTTTTATATGCTGCTCACTTTTTGCCTTGGCTGCGTGCGCTTTTAATTGAGTTAAAAGATCAGCACAGATCAGCGTATATAGTCTGCGGATTGGTAGCTGAGGGGCGACGGATGGCAGGGTAAAGGGGAAGGGGGGGGGGGGGAATGGTGGTCTGGTATATATATAGAGCCCGTATGCTGGCTAGTTGTTGTTGATGATTTGAGAAATGTTATTTCTGTTTTGCGCCTTAATTAATTGTTGCAAAATAATTAGCGTAAAAGTTAAAGCTCAACGCTGAATTTCATAAAATCAAATCAAATAAAATCCCAAAAAAAAAAAAAATATATAAAAATAGGATGAAAAGAAACACGATGAAAAAGCTTAAAGAGCGGCACGCTTTGAGGGGCGGCAGGGGCGTGGCAGTCAGCCAAGCGAATTGCGGCGAATTCGAATACGATTTCAAATCCGATTTCAAATCCGATTTCGGTTTCGTTTTTATTTGCGATCTTCAAAACTTGACAACTGCAAGTATTGAGCTCTCAATCAGTCCGTACATCGCTTTAAGGGGCGGCAGGGGCGTGGCAGTCAGGCAAGCGAATTGGTTGGTAACTATTCGGATTTCAATTCCGAGTTCGATTCCGATTTCGTTTTCGCTTTCGCTTTTGTGCGCGTTTTTGTTTGCCTTCTTGAAACCTGACAGCGACGAGTGTTGGGCTGTCAATCAGTCTGCGCGGGCTCAATCAATCAATCGCCAAATGAATCGATAGATCGAGCGATCGTTGAAGCAAACAACAACGCGGCAAACAACAAAAAGAAAACCCAAATAAAATAGGTTGGAAAATTGTAACGCAAGAGTGCAGCAAGTGTAAACACACACACACACACACACACACACACACACACATATTGGGGTGTGTGTGTGTGTTGTTTTTTGGAAAATGCATTTAAATGCGAGACGCACTCAGTTTGTCAACGGACGCGCCCCAGTTTATTTATTTTATAAGCAATTAAATTATTTAAGTGCAAAGCTAACAAAAAGCAACCTGAAGAATGTTTTTGCCTGCGCCTCAGACACGCACTGCCCCTCACTGAATACCCTGTAATTCAAGCAGCGAGACCTACGCGACCTAACTCCGCCTGCTTTGAGCAAATGTTGTGCCATATTTTCATGATTTATATAAACTTTCGACGTATTAAGCCTGATTAAATGTTGATATAGCCCCGCCTCAGCTTGCTTGCTCTTGCCTCGCCACAGCTTGCTGTCTACAGGGTATCAGCTAGTCACCTTCTTCTGTTTGTATCCTCTTTTTTTTTTGGAACGCTTCGAAATGAAGATCTCTAATGGCTGATTAAGTGCGGCCGCTGCCGCTGACGACAGAGTTGGGAGTCGCGCTTGTTCTTGATAATTTATGACAGCTCTGCGCTTGGTGTGAGCGCTTGGGGGTGGGCGGTTGGCCGGCCGGTGAGGAGGGGACGGAAGGGGGGGGGGGGGGGGCAAACACTTCGCGGTGGCGGCAACAAAGCAAACAACAGCCGAGGCCGATGGACAAATGCACACACAGCGAGGTGTTGTGTTCACGCCCCCCCCCCCCCCTCCCGCCACGCCCTAACAATTTTCTCATTACCCAAAAAAAAATAAATATATATATATATATGTATGTATATATGAAACTGAGAAATAAAAGTTCAAAAGTGAAAAAGCCGCAAAGGTGCGACGACGCGTTTAAAGTCGCTAGCAAAACGCGCGCACAAAATACACAAAAAAAAGGGGCTCGTTCGGATGTTGTTCTTCTTCTTCTTGTTGTTGCTGTTGCTGCTGTTGTTGTTGTTGTTGTTGCTGTTGCGCCTTGGCAACTACAATGGCCAAAAGAAAAACTCGCAACTCGCGAAAATCGATTGAGACGAAAAGATTTTTCGCCGGGCTCTGCTTATGTAAAAAACGCGTCAATCGCAAATGAATCAAGCGACGGCAAGCAGAACGGGGAGAGGAGGGTGAGAGAGAGAGGGAGAGAGAGAGAGAGAGGGAGAGAGAGAGAGAGGGGGGAGAGAGGAAACCTCAATCTTAATGAATGACAATTCCTTTCCAATTAGCCAGCAGATCTGGCAGGTCTGTGCCATATGCATATTATATATATATACAAATATATATACATATATGATAAATCGATGCAAATATATGATATAAATATAACTATATATATATATATATAGGATGTATGCCTGCAGCATAGCGACGAACTGTGCTCGATTGTGCTTCACTTTGAGCCACATCCGGTTTGCCTTCTCGTTAATATAGAGAATGTATTCGGCATTAAGGAAAACTCGGGTTCAAAATCTCTCGAAATGGAACTTAATAACAATTCAAATAAGATCAATTTTAAACAAAGTCAAGAATAGAATATATAAACACTGCCGAAATAAAATTGTGCTCAAAAATCGCACAGTGAGAAGCGCAAAGAAGGGCGATTGTTGATTTGAAAAGCAAATCAAAATTCAAAATTGTTTTCAATTAGCAAAAGAAAAGTACGAAAAAAAAAAGAAAAGTTAAGTGTCAATTTGCGGCAAATGTCACGAGTCCGCCAGAAGCAAGCGGAAAACTAGCGTATCTGGCTTGAAATTGGCTAAAATGGCGTAGAACAAATTTGCGCAAAACAGAAAAAAAAGGAAGCCAAATGGAAGCCAACGTGGAACGAAGTCTGTTGCAAGCGTTGCAATTATTTTAGTGTCTGTGAAATTTGTTTAGACAATTGCGCATGAGTTGCCCCAAAAGCAGCTAATTTGTGTGTGTGTGCGAGTGTGTGTGTGTGTGCGAGTGTGTGTGTGTGTGTGTTGGCTATTTTGGAACAGAGCCGAAGGCAGCCAAAGGCAACGTCTCTGGCCGTAAACATTTTCAATGACTATTTTTATTTTTATTTGTTTTTGCTTGTCGTTTGGCTTTTTTTATTTTTATTTTTTGTTTTTTGTTATTTATTTATTTTTTTGTATTTATTTATTTTTTGGTTTTAGTTTTGCATTTTTGCTCATTTACAAAGCAAATCACGCGACTGCGAGTTGCCCCCGTCGCAGATGTCGTCAAAAGTTCAGCCGCAGCAGACGGCAAAAACAATTCTGTAAATGTTGTTGTTGTCGCAGTTGTTGTCGCAGTTGTTGTTGTTGCTGCTGCTGGCTAATTTTAAATGCGCTGATAAGTTGCACAAATATTCTAAGGATGTGTATCTTGTGGGTTGGCGGGGTTGGCTCTAGTTTGTTGTTGATGACGTTCCCAATGATCCCGATGATCGTTGCGCGCTGCAGCTGCAATGAATGAGCCGCAACAACAACAACAAGCAAGCGGCAACCTAACTGAGTTCAAGCAAATTATGATATTGAGTGCAATTGAAGCTGGCTACACGCTTAAAGCTCCAATGGCGAGCTTTAAGTGGGCTTTAAGCGAGCTTTATAGTGCTCGGATAGTTCAATTGATAGCAGCTTGCAAATCACTTAAAGAGGCATTTCGCTATGTAACTGCCTTTTGCTTAGATCCCGGCGAGCTTTAAGCAAGCTTTTTGTGAGCTTTAAGTGCGCTTTAAGCGATTTTATAGCGCTCACACAGCTCAATTCCTGCCTTTCGCTTTTCGCCATGTCATTGTCTTTACTTGGCTTTTGTCGAGCTTTAAGTAAGTTTTAAGTGAGCTTTAAGCTCAAGGCAAAGCTTTTGCTAGTTGCTGGGCACACAGCAAAGTCAACTTTACTGCAGGCACTTGAAACAATTCAAAGTAGCTTAAAGATTAGATGATTTAAGAGAGCTTTGAGTGAGCTTTAAGGCAGGCTAACAAACAAAGCTTTAGGCTGACAATGCTTGGCTGTTTAAAGGCTAAAGATGTGCATTTCAATTAAAGATTTTCGCTTGCAATTTAATGGCAATGAAAATATGCTATTCGAATTTGGCTCTGGCTTTGGCTTGGGCAACTGCGAATGGGAACAGTTGCACAAACACATCACAGAAACTGGGCAGGCGGTCCGCTTCCGCCTATCAGCGATGCACAATTTTGATGATGCGCGAACCACAAAGCCATTTAATGGCTAAAGGCGGGTGACGCGGCGGTGCAGGGCGGTGCGGGGCGGGGCTGGCGCTGATTGTGCATTGATAAGTGAAGTGCATGACAGCAATGCCAAATGCGAAATGCCAAATGGCAAATGGCAAAGTTTGGCATATATTGCCAGCTGCCGGCTTTTCTAGCTAGCGAACAGAGCTTGTGCTAATGAAAGGCATATCGAATGGCGGCAATAAAGCGGAATTTGGCTTGAGCCCAGTTCAAACCAGAAGCAGCCAAATTCTAGCCAAAACAGCTAGCTAGCCCCACTTCCTCTTCCCTTTCACTCTCCCTCTCACTCGGTCTCTGTGGAACGGAAATGCGACAGCGAAAAAAAAAAAAAGAAGCTAAATAAAAAACTGTAGCAGCCCACGAATCTGTGAAGCGTATCTGTATCTTATTTGCCTACGCTGCAGCCGAAATATAAAAAAAGAGCCAAATTAATTAACATACACACACACACACGCGCACGCACACAGACAGACAGACAGGCAGGCAGGGAGAGCGACACGGCATTTGGCTTTTTTCTAGCTATAGCTGGGTGGGCGAGCCGCAGGCAGCCCAAACTCGAATTCAAGTTGAAGCCGGCGCATTCGAACTCCAACTCGAAACTCTCTGCTGCAATTTGACACCTTGTGGGCATTAAGTGCTTCCTCTGCCCACACGCGACTCTCGACTCCAGCGACTCCAGCGACTCCAGCGACTCGCGAGCGGTTGGCGGCGATTTGGCGATTTGGCGATTGCGACGACGCTGGCGACGCCTCGTCTCCAAGCCAAAAAAGGCTGCAATCGGTTGTTGTGTTGCTGTTGTTGTTGCTGTTGTTGCAAGCATTGCAGCAACCGGCAACAAATTGGTTGCATTTCGTTTTCGACTGCCTGACATGCAACTGACACTGACGTCAGCGTCGACGTCGACAGAGACCCAAAAAAAAAAACAAAAACACATGAAGAAAGCAAGAAAACTGTCAAGCAAAGCCGAAGCTCAAAAACACTCTAACTTGCATTTAACCCGCCTCTTTTTGGCTAACAACTTTTTAAGTAACAGAAATTAAGTCCAAAACGAAGCAAAAAGTTCAAAGTGGCTCCTTTATTTAATTTAATGTTAATTGTTTGCATTTTTTCAATATTTTTAAGCCCTGAAACAGTCCGAACTGTGTTTAGCCAAGGCAATTTATAAATGTTACAGAATACAAGGTAATCGCAGATCAATTCGAAGTTTAAGTTCCAAGGGAAAGCACAAAAAGAAAAGCGTTTAAAACTAAATCAACTAACAATTTAACGTGAATCAACATAAAATAAATATTAGCATAGGCCAAAGACAAAATAAAATTATTAATTACCCAATTTTTATGCTCAAAACTAACTTGAAAACGAATCGGAAACCAACAAATAAATGTATGAAAATCAATTGCCCGAGCACGAAACCCAAGACCCAAACCCAAGCACGAAACCAAACCGGAAACTGAACCCAAACCAGAAACTGAACCCAAACCTGAACCGAAGCCAAACCCAAGACCCAAGCCCAAGCACGAAACCAAACCGGAAACTGAACCCAAACCAGAAACTGAACCCAAACCTGAACCGAAGCCAAACCCAAGACCCAAACCTAAGCGCGAAACCAAACCGGAAACTGAACCCAAACCAGAAACTTAACCCAAACCTGAACCGAAGCCTGAAATATTTCCTTCAAAATTTGACAGACAAAATAATTTTGGTTCTGAACCAAATATTTTTGTATCTGGCAATTTGTAATTAAATATTAATTTTAATTTAAATATTAACATATTATTAATAATTTTGTCAGGCCTTAGTTTATGTTGTGTATTTAGTTCACATGAAAGAACTAAAGAGCAGAACTAGAACAGAAGTTTTGAGCTAAACCAAAACTAAGGTAGAAAGTGAGTTTCAAGCCATTTTTGTGGCTTTTGTTTTGTTTCAATTTTGATAAATGCATTTATATGTATATCCCTTCTAGCTCGCCCACAAACCAAATGTTGCACATTTGGGCCTCGGCCGAGGGCCAGGTCGCATATTTGCACACCAAAGCCGAGTACCTTAAGACTTGGGGCTAAAACGAGAGCCAGGCAAAAACTTGGCGTCTGACAGACGTCGTGGCTCTGACTGTTGCTCTGACTGTGGCCCGGGGACTTAACGCTTTAACGTTTTAACGTGTTTCGTTTTTGTTTAGCTCTTTTTTGCTTTATTTTCTTTTCTTTTTTCGTTTTTTGGCCTTTTCATCTTCTTGTGTTCGTTTCGTAAAAGATCATGGATATGTTTGCCGAGATGCCAAACGGAACGAAGCAGTCGCTCCGTCTGCCCCGCTGTCTGCCCCCCCAACCCCCCCCCCCCCCCTTCCCCTGTCTGCCCGCTCTGTCTGTTTGTCGTCTCGTTTGCTGCTTTACGTAGGCACATCTTGATTTTCGTCGTCGTCGTCGTCGTTGTTGTTGTTGTTGTTGTTGTCTTTTACACGCATTCATTAAAAATAAGTTAACAACTTTTTAACACCTAACTGGGCGGCAGACAGTTGAATAAATGAATTATGCTGACGAATGGCGAATGCTGTGTGTGGATTGTGCTTGTTAAGGTGGCAGAGGGGGCAGAGGGGGGTAGAAGGGAGGGGAGGGGCGGTGTGGGCAGGGGTATTGGCCCGGCGAACGTAGGCAGCCCGGTCTTTCAACGGGAAGGGGGAAGGGGGGGGGGGGACTAAGCAGCTCGCGGCGGCGGCAGCGCTTGTTAATCAGCTAAATTAAATGCGAAATGAACAAAACGAATTGGTAGTTAGTTGTTGGCCAGTTTGTTCGCCCCCCCTCCCGCTCCCCTTTGACGTTGCGCCCGCGCTGTCTGCTTCACCTGCTGAAAACGTGCGTGGTTTTTGATGTTTGATTAGCCCAATCTTGTGGCGTCCCCCCTCCGTCCCCCTCACCCTTCCCCTAGACCACCTTTAACAAGTCAAAAAGCAGAAATACGGCCAAAAAGAACGGTTGATTTAGTGTGTGTGTGTGTGTGTGTGTGTTGTGCGTTGGCTTTTCATTCATTAAAAAAAATAATGTTGGTGGGATTTGCCGTTGCCCGAATTTGTAGTCAATCGCGGTGCCTACTACAGCATACTACGCCATAGATACAGATACAGATACAGATACAGATGCAGATACAGATACAGATACACAAAAAGATACATATCTATATATGCACACATTTATATATAGCTATAGCATGGCATATTATGCTTTTAATTAGCGCTATGCTGCGGCTCGCTCGAGTGGCCTGTGGGTGGATTGGGTGGGTGGATTGGGTGGGTTTGTGTCTTGGCCAGTGGCAGACATGATAAGCTATTGATCGTTTTTCTTGTTGTTGTACTTAGTTGTATGTGATCTTAACATATGAAGTATTTGCTATTAATCGACACCAATCCCAAGTCTTTCACTTGGTCCCAAACGTAGCCCAAGCCATAAAAATGTTATATATCATGTATTATGCTATAGCCCATTAAAATTAAATGAGCTAAGCTTAAACATTCCCTAAATGTACCCATTTGCACTAATTAGCATTATGTAAACGACGTGCGATTATGGAAATATTTGATATATGCTGAATTATCGAGAAAATATATGATTTACAAAACGATTAAATCGGTTAGCTGAACACATGGCCTAGTTATGCTCATGTTAAGGTTTTGGCTTTATGTAAATGACGAGCGATTTGGAAAAGATTTTACAGGAATCGAACTAACAACAAAATACGTAGTTGACAAAAGGATTCAACGAGCTAACTACAAAAACTAAGAAGTTACGCACATTTTAAGCGAACAACTTGGAGGAATATTATTATAAAACGGAAGCAACACTTTTAAATTTAAATTAAAGCAGTTGGTTTATAAAATTAGAGTGAATTAATCTGAATGGAACACAAAAGCTGAAAAAGGGTGAAAAAATTGCGCGGCTTTGAGCGGCAGCAGTAGAGCTGAAGATTAACATGAACATTAACATGAACATTGCGCCGCATTGTAAGACGAGAAACAGCTCAAAGTCGTTGCTAGCAAAACCGCAAACTGTTTTTAATTGAAATGAGGGAAAAGCAAGCCAAGCTGAGGCAAAAAAAAAAAAAAAAAGCCAACGGGGGCGGGCGGAAAAACAAAGGAAAAACTCGTGCAGGGAAAAACGAAACAAAATAATACAGAACAGAACTGAGCATGACTGACTGCAGGCTGCCCCCTCCCCCTCACTGCACACACTCCCCTCTCTCACGGTGTAGAAACAGGAAATGCAGCTAATCAAGCGTGTGAGTTGCAACAAATTGAACTAAAGGAGCTCTAACTGGGCCTGGGTCTCTTGGGCTAACTAAGCAGCTTAGCAGAGACAAAGGCGAGCTGCTTGCCGCATCTCTGTCTTGGGGTCGCCCTCATGTCTGGCTGTCCGGACAGCCGGGTAGCCGGGCAGCGGAAGGGAATTCCCGCATTCCGGATTAGCACAAGCATAAATAAAAAAACAGAAGAAATAGAAAACCCAAGCTGCAACATTGTTGTTGCACACACACACACACACACACCGCCGGCGGCTTAAGGGTGCGAGCCAGTGCAGCGGCCGGCCGGCCAGGTAGCCGGGCCACGGAAAAACCCTAAGCCCAAAGAGAACAGGGCTCGAAACGTGTTGCCCACTTTTATGGCCAGCCGGCGGGCGGGGCGTATGCGCAATTTGTGCGCTTGCACAACAGCAGCCCAACAGATACGACTATATCTATGACTATATCTATGGCTATATCTATGTGTATAGCGGTGTCTGCGTCTCACTTACCTGCCGGTCTATTGGAGCGCCTGGCCGTGTCGGCCTCCTCGAACATGAGCGGCGCATGGCGGCGCGCCTGGACCGCTTGGGGCCAGCAGCTGCTCAGGCTGGAGAGGCAGAGGAGCAGCGCGACGAGCAGCAGCTGTTGCAATCTTCTATGATAATGATGTGTGGCGCCGCTAACGTTGCAGTCGCAACTCCCGTTGCTGCCGTTGCTGCTGCCGTTGCAAGCTGTGCTGCTGGCTGCCTCCGCTGCCCCCGCTGCCGCCCCCGCTGCCGCTGCCCCCGCTGGCCTGTCCAGCGTCTGCACCGTGCCCGTGGCCGTGGCCCAGGCCGTGGCGGCAACATTCGTTTGTTTGTTGATCATTTCGTTGATTTAATTAATTATTATTCAATTTCTTGTTAAGTTTAGCTTTGATTAGGCACAAAAAAAAAATATATATAAACAATTGTAAATAAGTTGCACGCACTTTTTGCTAATTCGCAAACAGAAAAAATAAAAAGGAAAAATTGTTAGATGTATATATATTTATTTCGACCGACCGAACCGATATTTGTTATTTGTTTGTTGTTGCATATATATATATATATATTTGATGTTGTTGTTGTTGTTGTTTTGCAGATTAGATAACACACGCGTGTTTCTTTCTTTCTTGAATTTTTGTTTCCCCGAATTTTGCAAACTTTTCAAACAACTTTTTTCAGTTGCCTTTTGATTGTTGTTGTTGTTGCTGTTGTTGTTGTTGTTGTTGCGCGCACTATTTTGTTGGTATTTGTTTTTTGTTTCTTACTTCAATTGAAATGTATTGAGAGATTTCGTCAATTTTAATCAAGACTTGTTTTTGCACATTTCTCATTCTTTTTCCCACAGACTTTTCATAAAACAAAAGTTCCCCAAAATAAAATCTGTTGCCAGTTGCAAGTTGTTGTTGTTGTTGTTGTTGTTGTTAGTTAGCTTGTTGCTGCTTGTGGTTGTTAATGTTGCTTGTTGCCTGTTGCTTGTGTTGCTGTTGTCGGCGAGTCGGCGAGTTTTTATCTACTAGATAGCTCACGGGGCGCACACGCCGTGTATATGGGCTCTGGCTGCTGCGCCGCTGCTTGCTCAACTGCGACTGTGTATGTGTGTGTGTTTGTGTGTGTATGACGATGACGACGCGACGTGCGTGTGTGTGAGTGTGAGTGTGAGTGTGTGTGCGGTTACGAACGTTTCAGAAAATAATGTCCACACACGGTATCGGTCGGTTGAATAAATAAACTAAAACAAGCGCAAACGATGACAGCAGCGACCGCGACCGCGACTGCGACGCTGACGGTGACTGCGACGCAAAAGAGCGCGCGCAGCCAGAGAGCGCGAGCGCAAGAGTGAGAGAGCGCGTGCACACAGAACGTGCAGGCCAGACAGGCAGGCAGGCACGCAGGTGAGGCGACAGCAGCAGCAACAACAACAACAACAACAGTTAAACTTGTGAGAGAGCGCGCGCGCGCGTCAGCTTGAGAGAGCGTCTAGCGTGTGGGAGAGCGCGCGCGCAATGCGAGAGCCATAAAGTTTGCTGCTGTCGGCGTCGTTTACTGATCGTGCGGCGCTCGGCTTTCGTCGTCTCATCGTCGTCTTCGTCTCTGCTGCTAGCGGTTTTGGCAGTAGCAGCGGCTGCGGCTGCGGCAAACGTAGCGCTTGCAATTTTCTTTTGCTGCTGTTATTGTTGTTGCTATGGTTTGCCGTTTGCAAAACCTGCGCCTTGCTGCTGCTGCTGCTGCTGCTGCCGCCGTCGTCGCTGCGGCTGCGGCTGCGGCTGAGTCGCGTGTCGCCAAGATGTTTGCCCGATGACGAACGACGCGCCGTCGTTCAATGCTTGCACTGCCAGCCTAGCAGCAGCGGCGCATGCGTGCGTGCTGTTGGCCACCCCCTCCCCCCGCCCCTGCTACAACACTGTGTCATTTGTTGCGCCAGCAACATGTAGCCTGCATTGCATTTGCACGCAACATGTTGCCAGCCACTCGCCCCGCTCGGGCCAACGAGCACCTGACTGCCTCTACCTGACGGCCTGCTTGTGTGCAAATTGCGTTGACTGCGCGTGGGCGTGAGCCTGCGCCCTGTGGGCGAGGGAAACGAAGATGGTGTGGGCAGCGGCAGCGGCAGCGGCATCGGCATCGGCAGCGACTGGCCAGCGAGGGAGGGGTGTGCAAGTGTGACATTTGTGGCCTGCGCATCCTTTGAGCCAATCGCAGCCTTGCAAATGCATTGAGCGAGAGAGCGAGAGAGGGCGAAGAGAGGCGCGTCGCTACGATTTTGTATGCGTGCGTGCGTGTGTTTGTGTCTGCGCTGTGTGCGTGTGAGTGTATCTATGCTAAATTATCTTGATAAGATTAGTTGATATGATAGAGTGACTAAGAGAGAGCGAAAGAGAGCGAGAGCTAGTTCGTTTCTCTTTATGTTCTTGTTTTCTTTTGGGTGTCTGTGCTAATTAGTTCGTCAGCTGAGGCTGAGGCTGAGGCTCGACGACCCCGCCAATTACCCAATTACCCAGTTAGTATGTTTACCTTTTGGGGCAGGTAGGAAAGGGGGGGGGGGTTATAGTGTTAACCCTATACAGGGTATATAAAGCACTTGATACACTCTCTTAAGAATCAGCAAATGCGTCGCTTCGGTTATTTGATTCGCATACACATCTGGACGTTTCATATATTTTTATTAAACAAACATTAATGCACAAATTGTATTTCAAATTGATCTGTTTTTTATATGCCAATTTAATGGGTTTTTTTAAAAAATTCCATTTCAAGTGGTTCACAATGGAAAATCATTTTTCCGAAGAATACGAATTTAGATTGAACGTCGTTTACTTTTTGGCATATTCTAATTTCTTGAAGTTCCCATTGAGAGCTCTTTCATTACTTGAGATCTCTTTATGCCCAAGAAGAGGATTACGATAGACATACATATAAGCCATATATGTATATCTGTATATAGTATACTAGCGGGTCTTGTCGGACTTTCCCGTTTTGTGCTCAACATTTTAGATATCACCTTTCGACCCGTAGATCTCCACTTCTATTTAAAAATATGTTTAAGCTCCAACGAATAAAGAACCAAATTTTAGAATCAACGATTTCCAGCCATGTTAGACTTAAGGTGAGAAAACTGAAGCCGAAAAATAAATTTTCGTCTATTAAACCTTTGCCTCTTATTTTCCCTCCAAAATGGGAAACTTAGCGAAAACGTATCAAATTAATTTGCACAAAGATCTTTGAAAATGCGTTTGAAACCGACAATAAACAAAAAGGTTGCAAAATTTCCGCCAAGATTCCACAGTTGCGAGTGGAATTTCCAAAATCGCTGAGACACGGAATCTTTTGTGTTTTATGTTGGGTTACGAAAAAGGTTTAATAATAAGTTTGAAGCCGATCTCTCAGTTTTAAGAATATCGTCTTGAAATATATCGGAACCGGCCGGATCGAACAACTATAACAACTATAACTATAAGTTTCACTATGCTCCTCATATCATCTAGGTGCAATAGGAACGATCGGTTGAATATTAAGTTCTTCTCTAAAACGACACTATTGTTTTTCAAGATATCTTGACTATTAAAGATATTTAAACTATGCTGCCTACATCTGAGTCAAATCCTATCAAGATCGTACTATATTATATAGCAGCACAAGAAGAAGAATCGGTCGCAAATTGAGTTCTGTAAGGAAAACTGATCTGTTTTCCGAGATACTTTCATCAAACTCAACATGCTCACATATCTGAAAAGTCACAGGGCAAATGTCTGCCAGGGTATTAAATCTTCGGCGTGCCAAAGATATCCTTACTTTCTCGTTTCTTAAAGAGGATTCTTTAAATAAATATATATGTATATATATATACATAAAATATAATAATTTATATTGCAAATAATTCATAACAATGTCAAATTGTTGATTTCTTTATAATTTCTTGCATTTAGTTTTAGATGCGGCGAATTTTCAGCTTGAGCTTCAAATTTTGAGCTGCAGCTGCAATTTGTGCGTGTGCGTGTGCCAGCGCTGCTGTCGCTGACTGCGACTGCGACTGCGACGTCAGCGTTGACGTTGACGTTGACGCCGCTCGCTAAAACTACATAAATCAAAGGAAAAGCATTTTTCTGTTCTGTGCTTTGCCATTCGGCGGGCGTCTACAAAACTTTTCATTCTATTGTTGTTGTTGCTGTTGTTGTTGTTGTTGTTGTTGTTGTTGTTGTTGTTGTTGTTGCTGTTGTTGTTGTTGTTGTTGTTGCTTTTGCATTAGCATTTTGTACGCATGTTTCAGACATTTAACATTTCTTTTCATATAGACAAGAGACAGATATCGCACTTATACGCACACACACACACACACACACGGACACACACACATACGAAGATACATATATTGAATATATAACGTTTTATATATTTGATCGTCGTTTCTTTTTGTGTTTTTTTGTGTTTTGCTTATTTGTTGTTTTGCGGCGGGCCGTGAGGCCAAAACATTTATAGGAATATTTCAAATCGCAGACACGACGCCAGTCACAGCGTTGACGGCGACGTCGACGTCGACGTCAACGTCGCTGCCGCTGCCGCTGCGTCGGCGGGCAGCGCATTAAATGAGGCTGACAAAAAGAGGAGCAAAGAAAAGAACAACAAAAAAAAAATCGACAAACAATAACTGAAAAGTTCTCGCGTTCAAAATTCTATGCGCAAAAAATGGAAAATTATGAAATGGAAAAGTAGACAATAAATAAAAAAATTTAAATTCGATTCGAGCCGAGCCGATGCCGAAATACCCTAACATTATGAAATGAAGCTGAATATGGAACATTATTAAATGGAAATTGTGAAAATATATAATACAAGTACAATAAGTCGAAGCTGAAATACCCTAGCATGATAAAATTTCGCAAAAAAGGAATATTATTAATGGAAAAGCAGACAAAAGAATACATTCAAATATGATTAGCCGAAGCTTAAATACCCTTATACTAATAAAGTTTAGCAAAAAATTAAAAATTATCTAATGGAAATAATGAAGATGCATTACAAATACAATTAGTCGAAGATAAAAAACCCTTTAATACGAGTAGCCGACGCTTAGATACCCTAACATTATTAAATTGTGGTGAGGCCCAAATATCCTGACTTAATTAAATAACACATAAAATGGAAAAACAGACAAGGAATTGTACATTAAAATAAGCTTAAATACCCTCATCTAACCAAATTACGCAAAAGCATTTGGTATATCATATAGTATCATATAGAAGTCCATATGATCCCGACCAAAATCAAAACAATATTTTCTAAATAATATTCGAACTATATTCCGATCACAAAGTATTTCCCAGTTAGTTCAAGAAAAACATATCATGATAAAAAAAAAGTTTTTTCCAAACTCTTTTCTATGTCAGCTATATGATATAGTGGGCCGATCTGGTCGGTATCAATAGATACACTATCTAGAGCAAAAAGCTGAAGCTCAAGTCAAGTTTCAGCAAGAAAGCTGCGTCCGGAGTCGAGTTCGCATAGATTATTCGGACAGAGAACAATTTTTGTATTGCGTTCAGTGGGTTTCCATCAAGAAGGTATCAGAATTTGCGACATAATTGCAATACACTTGGTTAGGGTATATTTAGAGTCTGTGTAGCCTGTTGCCAGCTGCCTATTTTCGTGCTTATTATTTCATAATTTTCTTTGCATTCCAACTCATTTTTCTTTCATTATTTATTTGTTTAGTTTTCGTTTTATTTTATTTTTTATTTTGTTTTGAGTTCTTCAACTATTTTAATTTGTTTTATTTTTGCTTTAAGAGTGACAGAAATTATGGTTAAACGATATCGCGCGATTTTATGGCCAACGCCTGGCGCTACATTAAAATTGTTGACCCGCCTTCGCGACTCGTTCTCTTTGTTCTTGTTCATGTTGTTCTTGTTGTTCATGTTGTTCTTGTTGTTGTCTGTCTGTCTGTCTTTTATCTTGTGCAGTTGTTGTTGATAATGAAATTGACAGCATGGGAATCGAAAACTCGCGAAGCAAACAAATTAATTAACTAAACGCCAGCCTTGTGCTGTTGCCCCCTCACATCCCACTCGCTGCTCGCCTCTTGCCTCTCCCCTCTCGCCAGTCGTCAGTCTTTGCATATTGTCAAAAGTTTTGCGAATACTCTGTGTTCGCATTGTTTATTACTAATACTTAATATATTTGCGATTCTGTTGCCCCCGCACTCGTCACTCGCCACTCGTCACTCGCTGCTTGCCTCTCGCCGCTCTCGAAAGCAATCAAATTAAGCAACCCTCACTCGCCGCTTGCTACTCGCCTCTCGACACTCGCCGCTTTCCTCTCGCCCCTCGACTCTCGCCACTCGCCGCTTTCCTCCCGCCCCTTGCCCCTCCCCACTCGCGAAAGCAAACAAATTAATTGACTAAACGCCAGCCTTGTGCTGTTGCCCCCTCACTCGACACTCAACACTCGTTACTCGTCCCTCGTCAGTTTTTGCATATTTTGCTCAGATTGTCACAAATATCGCAAATATTTTGTGTTCGCATAATTTATTACCAATACTTAATATATTTGCGGGACATTTTCATTTAATTGCGCTCACACGTGCCCCACTAGAACAACAAAAATACAGAAAAAAAACTACAAGACACAACAAAAAACAAATGTCTGCGTGTGTGTCTGTGTGTGTGTGTGTGTGAGTGTGTGTTGTGGGAGCTTTAAAATGATATATGGACGGCCATAAAGGGATTTGTCGCCAGCCAGAGACAAACACAAAATGAACAAGAAAAAACCAAGAAAAAAAGAGTGAAGAAAAATAAAAAGAAAAGCCAAAGAAAATTCATAGGAGAATTTTTCTTAAATTTTTGGTACAGCGAAAGCGTTTCGTGTGCTAAGAAATAGTTGAATGATTAATCTTCTGCTTTAGTCATTCCTCGAAACAATTTATTTTCTCTCGTTTCTGGCCAGAGTTAATTGATCGCATCATCATCAATAAATTGGCAGCTCTTCCAGGCATGACTTGCACGAAAAGCGACTCCACAGAAGCGAGCTTCCCCTTCCCTCTCTTCCACTCGCCCACTCTCACACAGACACACGCACTCTCACAGATCATGTTACTTAACAGCTGAAGAGCTCATGTTAGGCTTAACAGCGCTGTTAACATATTTACAGAAATTTACAGACAAAAACTCATTCTTCAAATAACTTTACTGCATTTGCTTTGATCTTTCTGAAATTTTCGGCTTTCTAAAGGAATTCAATTGAAAAATCATTCAAAAAGGAGGAAAGTATTGTACATGCATACCAAAAACATCTTATGCTTAATATGTGTGTCTCAAAGCTATGATATTAATCAGTTTATCATCTTCAATCAAGTTAGAATTGTTATCGATATTAATTGTTAATCGCAAATTGAGAGCGAGCTATGGAAATGAAAACAACTAAATCTGCGTTTGGTTAACGAGAAACTACTTGTCAAATTAGGTGTCTCTAGGCTCGTATTATCTGTGAGATATGCTCAAAAGACAGGTGCTGAAAATGATCGATATTTATCGATATACACATACAGGCAGGTAAACAGACATGGCTAGATCGACCCAGCTCGACAAAACTACTTTAAAAGATGCCTCCTTCAGTCCATTCCTTACTTTTCTCTCTCTCTCCCCCCCTCTTTCCCCACTCTCTTTCCCTACCTCTCTCCCCTCTCTCGTTTAATTTCTTTTGTCTTTTTCTGCCTTTCTTGATGCACACTTAGAGCATTTATTGCCCCATTGAGTTCTACGAAGAAGCTTGCGAATTCGACTATAACTGTTTTCGTATATTCGATTATTGCGTACTTTCTTCTGCATTACCCAGTTATATGGTTATAGAGCTATATATAGATATACATACATACATACATATATATATATCGCTGAATGCAGCGCTTATCGGGCAATTGTTGTGCGGCGTCGATTGTTTATAGATTTGCGCATTGTCCAAGTTAAGACTTTAATTGGTTTACACCGAATACGCAACGGTAGCGACCGATCGATATACCGATCGGATCGTACGATCGCGCGATCGGGCGATCGGGCGATCGGGTATTATATCATCGCTATATACGGGGGTTGATGGGCTCATGTAATTGTTCGGCGGGCGCTTAATTGGGTTGACTGATAAGCACGGAAACTAGAAGAAGACTCGAAAGAGCTGCGGCTGGCATTGCGCATACGACGCGTAATCCGAGAGTGCCGACTGGGGCTTGGGGTTTGTGTGGGGCTTAGGGGGATTAGGGGGAGGGGGGTGGGGGCTGCTACTAGCCATTTGGCACGGTAGCTGGCAGCGTGTGTTTAGTTTTTGACAATGTTGTCAGGCGACGGCAACCGCAGGCATCAAAATCAGGTAACAAACTAGGTAAATCAAGACGCGAGTTGCCCCTCTCGCCCGTTCTCGCTCTCCCTCTCACTCTTCTTCTACTTTAAGCTGTATCTGTATCTGTATCTGTATCTGTATCTGTATCTGTATCTGTATCTGTATCTGTATCTGTATCTGTATCTGTATCTGTATCTGTATCTGTATCTGTATCTGTATCTGTATCTGTATCTGTATCTGTATCTGTATCTGTATCTGTATCTGTATCTGTATCTGTATCTGTATCTGTATCTGTATCTGTATCTGTATCTGTATCTGTATCTGTATCTGTATCTGTATCTGTATCTGTATCTGTATCTGTATCTGTATCTGTATCTGTATCTGTATCTGTATCTGTATCTGTATCTGTATCTGTATCTGTATCTGTATCTGTATCTGTATCTGTATCTGTATCTGTATCTGTATCTGTATCTGTATCTGTATCTGTATCTGTATCTGTATCTGTATCTGTATCTGTATCTGTATCTGTATCTGTATCTGTATCTGTATCTGTATCTGTATCTGTATCTGTATCTGTATCTGTATCTGTATCTGTATCTGTATCTGTATCTGTATCTGTATCTGTATCTGTATCTGTATCTGTATCTGTATCTGTATCTGTATCTGTATCTGTATCTGTATCTGTATCTGTATCTGTATCTGTATCTGTATCTGTATCTGTATCTGTATCTGTATCTGTATCTGTATCTGTATCTGTATCTGTATCTGTATCTGTATCTGTATCTGTATCTGTATCTGTATCTGTATCTGTATCTGTATCTGTATCTGTATCTGTATCTGTATCTGTATCTGTATCTGTATCTGTATCTGTATCTGTATCTGTATCTGTATCTGTATCTGTATCTGTATCTGTATCTGTATCTGTATCTGTATCTGTATCTGTATCTGTATCTGTATCTGTATCTGTATCTGTATCTGTATCTGTATCTGTATCTGTATCTGTATCTGTATCCATCTGTATTTTCCACCGTGATCTTCCCCTTCAAACCTACAGTCAGTCTTATAAATATATTCACATTTGTATCTGTATTTATTTCCATTTGGCTTACCGTTTGCTTATCCCCTCTCAAGCCTTTCTATTTCCCTATCAAAACTATCAAACCAATAAATGTATCTGTATTCATTCATCTGTATATGCATCTGTATCTGTATCTGTATCTGCCGCTGTCTGTGTATCTGTATCCGCATTTGCGGTAGGCTCAAACGATGTTGTTGTTGTTGTGTTTGTTGCTGTTGTTTGGCCGTTTGGCTGGTCGGCTCGACGCAACGTTTGTAACTGTCAATCATAAATTAGATGCCAATCAAAGTAAATCACAAAAAATTGTGCCTGATTTAAATGGCAAATGGCAAAAGCCACTGCACCGCACAAACATCTGTTTTCAGATTGAAACCATATGAAATCGTTTATCGTTTATTTTGAATTGTTTATTGTGTTTTGTTTTGTTTTATTAGCTACGGCGCACGGCGCACGGCAATATCCATCATGGGATTAATCATGCAGAGAAAGCGGCTAATGGGTATTAACAATGTGCTCCCCCCTCCCCTCTCCGCCCCTTTATCTTGCCCAAAAGCTGTTTTGAGTAGTTTAAAGCTTGATTGAAACAAGTCATTGACGACTTAAAGCTTTGGCTTTAGCTAAGCTGCAAGTTTGATTAAGTGAGCCCATTTTAAGTCTCCCTTGGCTGTTTTCGGAACTCCTGTGATCAGAGCTAAAACTGAAAGCTTCAACATTTCGATGACGTTTTCTTCTACACATTTTGTAGCCTTGGCATTTTGAGGTGCTTCAAAGCAATTTGTTCTTCCCCCCCCCCCCCCCCCTGCCAGCCACGCCAGCGTAGACTTTAGATTTTCGTTTTAATAGCTGACTGTGCTGATCTCTGCTCGCGCCTCTTGCTTTCACAGTCGACTCAGCCAATATTAAGTATACGTCATGTATTTAGCGTTTTAGATCGCTTGAAAGCAATTAAAAAAAAGTTGGGAAAGTTTAAATCAGACTCGCGTCTCGTATGAATATTCATAACTCGGCGAGAAACTGGCAACTGCCAGTTGACAACTGGCTGACAAGAGCCGCAAAGCTGGTAACCCGGTGAGTGAATCGCGTTGCCGACTGATCGACCAATTGATCGATCACGCAATTGATCGATCGCCATTTATCGAACTGTGTGCGAGTGTGTGTTGAGACTCATTCATATGTAATTGCAGCGTAGTCGGTCTGATTGAATCGGGCAAATATATGGAAGCCACCCCGCTCTCTCTCTCTCTCTCTTTCTCTCGCTTTCCCATAAAAATCGGTCATCTTTTGCCTTGCTCTTAAAGCTGGACTTCAGCTCTATTCAAGTCTGCACCTCTTCGATATGTTTTGGCATTTGTTATCACAAAGTTCTATATCTTTCACAGCAAGGCAACTAGATGGTTTTGTTTTTTGTAGGGCATATCGATAATTGAATACCCTTTTCGCGAACATATTACAGAAATATAGATTATAAGAAACTTTTGTATTTGATTTGAATGCTCAATGTTCGTCGATTTTCTCTAGGGGAAATAGAAGTCCACTTTTTAATATATATTGCTTATATGCTAGAATTTTACTTGTGGAAAGTTCCTATTGGAAGGATTCAAGACGTTCGTTATATTGAGAAGGGGAAATAAGGAAAAAGACGTACCTATGCAACTCTTCACGGAGATTGAAGCTTCTCTCTCTATTTCTCCCTCTCTTCCTCTTTCTATCTCTCTCTCTCTCTCTCTCTCTCTCTCTCTCTCTCTCTCTCTCTCTATACCCCTCTCTCTCTTTCTCTCTCTCTCTCTCTCTCTCTGTCACCTTCTCTTTCTAATTCTCCTTCTCTTGCTCTTTCTCTCTCTGTCGCTCCCTTGCAAAGCGTTTTATCCTTTTTGTGTTCAAAGTTGACTCTTTCACGCGCCGCTTGAAACGGCGCCAAACGCAGCTTCACAACGGAAATGCTCAACCCATGTAGCGCATTAAAAAGCACACACACACACAACAGCAAAAGCAACAACCATAGCGAAATACCTAAAGAATGTGTATGTACAAAAAAAAAATGCGTCATCAGCGCCAGCAATTTATGTGCTTATTTAATGCCAGCTCCCAGCTCCCAGTACCAAGTACCCAGCACTCAGCACCCAGCGCCAAGTACCTCAGCACCCAGTGCCCTACCCCTGCGTACCGCCGGCGCCCCCCCCCATGGGCCAACCCCTTGGCAGTGGCACGCCCCGATGGTGCACTGCAATCGCCATGCTGTAAGTCACACCAATTGCTAATGCACGCCGCGCTGCGATACGATCCGATTCCGATTCGCAATCGATCGGAAACGATACGGCTCGAGCAGCCATTGAATTGTAAATTGTAAAATTGTTTTTCGTTTTTGTTATTTTTTTCTCTTTCTTTTCGTCGGTATTTTTTTTTTAGCAAGGCATCTACAGGCCCCCAACCCAAGCCCCCGATCGATTGATTTCTGATTTGTTTTCGCTTTTTTTATGTTTTTTTTTTTTTGTGGGTCACCCTTCGTTCAGCCTCTAAACATAGTAATAAAAGCCGACTTCATTGCCAGGTAATTGCCGCTTTTTTTGTTCTTTTTGGGTGTGTGTCTTGGCTAAGTGTCGGTGCCTGGTTCTGGTTCTGGGGCTGGGTTCTGTTTCCGCCGCATTCCTCGAGTTAATAACTTGATCAGTTTGCCTGAAATTAGTCGAGAATGTGCCTGAATAATATTACACTTAATATTTCGCTCAATCCCATCGAATCCACTTTGATTTATGGGAATTTTGAATAGCTATCCAATTCATTCCACATGCTTTTAATTGGCACTGTAAATACCCTCTGCCCATAAATGACAGCAAAAGGGTATACTAAAGGGACAGTAAGAGCGAAAGAGGGGGAGTATGCGAGAGGTGCTAGAATGTGAGATTTCTCACAAGGTTGCCAGGAGAAGTACTGTGATCCCGGTCCTACGTGGGGTTATCTTCTGAAATTTTGCTATATCTGCATCTTTTTTACACAATTAATACACAAGTCGATATCGAATGGATTTGCTCATCAGATAATATAGCTATTGTATAAACAAGAGATCGAAATTTATATTGATCTATGAAAATTTGTTTGATCCAATCCGGAATACTTCATTTAAAGACTCTCATTTTGGCAATATAATAAAAGTTGTTACTTATAGATTTTGAACTTTTAAAATAAATTTCCTTCAGTTTGTTTTTTACTTGTTCAGCATTCATAAAAGTTCTCCAGTTATAGGGTATTCGAAGTGCGACTCTTGCACTTTGTCTACGGTTTCTTGTGTTAAAGTGCACTTCATTTAGTTCTTATGAGGCAGTTATACACATCTAAATCGATTGGTCTAGCCATCAATCACACGATATTGTTCCATACATCATATATCACACGTCATATGTCGTATATATCATCTATGTATATTGCATTTAACATTTATCAATGTCCAATTTAATTTAGTTTCTATTGCTATATGAGAAGTAGCTGCAAGTGCGAGCAGTGCAGCTGTGCATATATATATGTACATATGTGTGTGTGCGTGTGTGTGTGTGTTACCTTCACACACACACACCCACACGCATTGCGAACGCTTCTTTTTTTGGTCACCTACAACAATTGAAAATACGCGTTCGTTAAAAAAGCTTCGTTATTCTGCTGCTGCGGCGGCTGCTGCTGCTGCAGGACGACGCTTGCGTTTTACCGTTAACGTTTAACGGTTAACAGTTCGCGTTTATTTGTCAATTTTTTGTGTGTGCACTCGTATCGGCTGTCTTCGGTTTTCGTATTGTTTGATATTTTTTTCTTTTTGTTTTGATTTTTTTGTTTTTTTGTTTTGTTTTTCATTCGAATTCGCTGCGTTTTTCGTCTTTCGTTTTTGTTGTTGTCGCCTGCGCGTCTCGTTTGCGCGCGCGCGTCTTTTCTAGCGTCGTTCGTTCGGTCGACGCGATCTTGGACAAACTGAAGTTCGATTGACGCTGACGCGCGCCGGCAGCAGCAGCAGCAGCAGTAGCAGCACCAAAAGCAGCACAAGCAGCCGTCGCATAGAATAGATGCCGCACTGCGTCGCGCCTCTCTCTTAGTTGACGGCTCTCTCACATGTGACAAACGCGCGCACACACACACACACACACACACATGCATACAACTGTATAGCAAATAGGCAAATAGACAACGGCCGACAGCTGCGCTCTGCTTGACACTGACGCTGACGTCGCTGTCGCTGTCGCCGTTGACGTTCTTTCGTGTTGTTGTTGAGCTTTTTTGTTGTTCTGTGTGGTTTTTTTTTTTTAGCTTTTTAGCTTTTTTTTTTGTTTTTTTTTTGTTGTATTTTGTCAACATGCACGACGCGCACTTCGTTTGCTGGATTAGTTGTTGTTGCTTTTTGGCTTATTGTGGATTTTAATTTCATTTCTGTTGTTGTTGTTGTTGTTGTTGTTGTCGCTGCTATAACGTGTATTTTATATTGTTTGTTTTGTCTTTTGCCTGTCGCTATCTATTAACCTAATGCGCGCCCGCCCCGCCCAGCAATCAGCATTCAGCATGCCACCAAGCCCACCCAACGTCGACCCCCCCCCCTCCGCCCACACATACGACGCTCTTTCCATTGATTTTGTGCTGCCTATTGAAGCGTGCGCTACTTTCCAGTGAACAGCATATGTACATGCATACCAACATACACATATTTATACATATGTACAAGCATATGTATGTATGTGTGTGTGTGTGTGTGTGTGTTTGTGTACACTTAGCCCCCCGTTGGAGCTGCTGTCGGCGGAACTAACCTACGACAGGCAGCCGCGCATTGGCGCATCGGCGCACGCGGCGTATGCGCAATGTGCGAAATATTGTTGCATTGAAATCGGAGCAAAGCGCAACTATTTGAACATGCATACCCTGTAGCAAAAGTGGTGCGAGGGTTGGCATAACGCGCTGTAAATGTAAATGAGTTGTGTGACAGTTCTTTTACACACTTGTTTAAGTTAAATACCGATAACTTGTAGACAACTAAAAAGTATTCACGCTCCTTCGTGGAAAACGTGTGAAAAACCTTGCTTGATTATTGAACAAAGCACAAGGCTATAGCAGGGCTGTAAATTTTGAGTTTAGCTTGCATATAAGTTGTGAATTTGATTCTTCTTTTCATTGCAGGGTATTACATAGTCAAGCAGACTTTTGTGCACACATATGCTGTGCATTTTCTCCTTACAGGGTATTTCGCAGTCAGGCACACTGGCGCACTTGTTTATTATTGTAACTATGCGTAAATGCAAAAATATGTTTTTATTTTTGCACAAACTTTTCATTATTTATTTTTGGGATATTTTTGGTTAGGCGGAATTTTTGGTTGGCAGTATTACGATTACACTCACGATGCAACGCATGATCTTTAGCCGAATTCCGCAGTTTGTGCAGCTGCTGACGTCATTTGTTTAGCTGGAGATGCCATCGCGATGATCCATCATCGTCACGAGGCTCACTTTCGACTGTTTGCCAGGCAAATTTAGATTTAGATATAGATACGACTATATCTGCGTCTGTGTATGCATCTCGACGTGTCTAAAAATAGTCGCATTCGCTTATAGAACATTTTCTCATGGAATGTCTCGAGGTGCACCCGCAGACCGGAGACATACCCGACAACTTAGTCAAGGTATTTACCTAGCTAAATACCTGTTAACATATTGCCCGCCCGTGTATGTGCATGTTTTTCTTCTCCGCGTCTATGTCTGTGTCTATAATCTGGTTTCCCTTTCAATTCATATTCTGTCACGATCCGACGTCTACAACTACTCGTAGTCAGCCACAGCAACGACTGGAATTGGAACTGGCAAGTGTGGCGACTGAGTCTACCGATTAGCTTCATCTCAGCTGTGGAATCCAAATCCTTGAGTGTCAAGCGAGCCAATAGGCTGGCGTTTGGCAGAGAAGCAGGACTAATATGTCTCAATTCCATTGTTCCGCATTTAATATATACTGCATTAAGTAACTACATGGCTTAACATTGCTTTGACACGTTTAGCTTATCACATTGTGCTGTTCCAATTCCAGCATTCCAACTCCAATTCCATTGTTTCGCATTAAATATATATTGCATTAAGTGATTACACTGCTTTACTTGGATTTGATACGTTTAGCTTGTCACATTGTACTGTTCCAATTCCAGCATTCCATCTCCAATTTCATTGTTCCGCGTCTAATATATTGGGCATTTAGTTGTTAGATGGCTTTACTTTGCTTTAACATGTTTGGCTTAACACATTTTAGTGTTCCAATTCCAGCAATCCATCTCCAATTCCACTGTTCTGAATCTAATATAATGTGTGTTCTATTGTAAGATTGTTTCAGGGCCTTACTTTACTTTAACACATTGTAGTGTTCCAATTCCAGTATTCCAACTCCAAGTGCATTAAGTTGTTAGATGGCTTGACTTTAGTTACCATGCTGTGCTTGACATATTGTAGTGTTCCAATTCCATTGTTCCACATCTAATATATTGTGAGTTATATTGTTAACTTGTTTCATGGCTTTATTTTGCTTTGACGTTTGGCTTGACATATTGTAGTGTTCCAATTCCAGTATTCCAACTGCAATTTCACTGTTCCCCATCTAATATGTTGCGCATTAAGTTGTTACATGGCTATACTTCGCCTTAATATGCTTGGCTTGACATAGTGATGTGTTCCAATTCCAGCATTCCAAATAGCACTGTTTCACATAGCATGGATTCGTATTCAACTTTTCTTAAGTCAATTTGCTTTTGATAAGTTTATATTTTCACTGTTCCACATTCCATTGTTCCATATGCCACAGGCTCAACAGCTTGTTCATATTGATATACTAGGTTTTCTTGGCCAACTGCTGTTCCACTTGTCGTGTCTTACTGTTCCATTTGCCATACTGTTCCACATTCCATAGGTCTTTAACAGTGTTGGGCAAATTGTTCACCATTTCGTTATTGCAATATTTACCTCCCACTTAGCGCCAAATCAGGCTTTGGTCGCCGATTTGGGTTCGACTTCGGGTTCGGCAATTCCAGATGCCGCGTTGCCGCATCAATTAGCGCGTTTTGTTTGTGCGCTGCCTTCATTAGAAAAGTGTTGGCAACGCAAAGCAAACAAACAACACGCGATCATAAATATAATGGCACGTGCATTTGGCAAATGCCTTAAACAATGCATTAGGCCCCAACTTGTTTCCGCTGCGCCCTATTTGGCCCCGTTGCCATGTGACCGGCCGGCCGGCCGGCCGTTGAGCAGATCCCGAGACTGCCAAATAAATCAGCGCTGGACATGTGCGAGCGCATGATCGCAACGCCAATTAGTTATTCCAGTCCAAACAATGCCCGGCGCACCGCGAATGGACATAATTACGAGTCGACGGATGCGCCCACGTTTAATATATTTTCGAGACCTGCCTCTTCCAGAGGTAACCGAGCGACTCTTCGTGAGCTGAAACTTCGTTCGTGTCTGCTTAACCATATTTCATATTCAAAACTCCATTCCTCCTTATCTCTCAAGACATACAATTCTTTTATTCATATATATATTCTTCTATTTTACGTCTTGCAGCCTCTCCGATCTGTTTCTATATCTTTAGATTTGGTTCGAGATTTGTGCCCAAGTATTCCACATATGTGTATATATATTGATGTTCTCCTTGATCAGCTCTTAATATTTATTTGCTTTATAAATATTCTTATATTCCAGACCAGCAGGCATTACCCGGCTTTGCCCGGCATTCGTTAATTTTGCATGTAAACTTAAATCTAAAACGTAACAGTCCAAAATTATACTTATGCCCATAGTTCCTCCTGAAATCCTACATTTTCACTAAACGCGGTGAGTTCTTCGAAACGTGTGAAACACGACTTTCATCAAAGTTAACACAAATAGTTGCTTTTAGCCATTTTCCACCAATTTTTCACCACGACAGATGGAATTCGTAAGTTTGCTTTGATCAGGAATCAATCAGAATGAAAAGTCTTATATATATATAAAAACTATAAATAATCTATATTATTTTCTTCTTCAGATTTCTTTCCCATATAATCGCATGCTATAGTATTTAAGTGAAAATACATATATGTACATATATATGATCTGTAAAATATTCACGTAGCTATTCTGACCCAGCATATTAACTATGAGATTCGATGTAGATTTCGCCTTTGAGTTGGTTTGTTTTTTAATTTTTTTTTGTTAAAGCGATTGCAGATTCGTAATATTTGTGAATTTCGTGTCGTTGCGCCCATCTCTAAATTAGAACACTCGCAGATTAGACGCAGAGCACTGCGCCCCCATCCCCAGCTGCCTGGCCCCTCTTGCCCCCCCTGGCCCCTCTGGCCCCTCTCGACAAAACGTACCATATGCGGGCCCCCAAAAAGCAATTTTATCAGCGATCGCTGCGGCGCGTGATCTTGCGAGAGCGCCAAATACTTAGAAATAAACAAGTGGCGACCGACGGTGACGACGACGACGGACGACGACGGACGACGACGGACGATGGACGATGTCGATGGTCACTTCAGCGGGCAAAGGCAAAGGCAAAGGCAACGTCAACGGCAACGTCAACGGCAACGAGAGCGGAACGGGCAAAAAGCGAGCCAACAATTCGGGTACTTTAGCGAGGGGCTGGCCAAGGGGAGGATCCGGGATGGGGGATGGGTGATGGGGGGTGGGGCTAGCTGATGAGACGATGAGTAAGCCAAGCGGCTGCGGCTTCGGCTGTGGCTGTGTCTGTCTGGCGTTAGATAGTCACGCCTTGAGCAGCAGCAGCAGAGGCCGGAGCAGCAGCAGCAGAAGCAGCAGCGCATAATTAAGACAATAGTGGGCCATACACTGAGCGAAAATACGGCCTAACACAGTTTATAGAATTCTTAATCTGAATATTTCAAATAAGCGTAAATAAATGTTGAAAACAACTGAAAATTCCTTGACCCAACTATGCTGCAACTATGCTGCAACAGCATAAATCTAGTCGCAGTGTATATGTATATGCCGCATGAGATAAAATGCCCTTCTATTCGATTCTCAGATCATTCAATTAAAGAAGTTAATCGCTTCATTTTCTTTGGACGAGAACATATAAGAGAGTATAGAGAACGGTGGCATTTCCCATGCAATATAAAGGCAAAAGACACGGTTCTCGAATACTTCTCGGATATGATGCACTCTACATTGCAGTGTTCCACTTTCCACTGTTTCATATTCCACTGTGCCACATTTAGAATACTTCACTGTTTCCCATTTTCATGATCAATAACTGTTTCACATTTCCAAGAACAATAATGGTCGAGTGTGTTACACTTCACTGTTCCCCGTTTTCCGTTTTTTACTGCTTAATATTTCACTGTTTCACCTTTCCATGTTCCATATTTCCATATTTTACTGTTCCACATCGTTGTGAATAAATTTCCACTGAATCACAATTTGTATGTTTCACTTTTCTATTTTTTCAGTGAGTGCCTCTTTGACACCCTGTTTATATCCTGTCTGACTTTATGCTTTCACTTTGACAAGGATTCACTGTTCCACATTCCAATGTTCCACTGATGCCAAAAGTGAAATATCTAGATAATTTCCTCGCGTGTAGTTACAGCGCGCAGCGAGTATCTGTCAGATACATAAGTAGTATCTATCGCTGGCACAGGGCACAGCACACACACACACACACACACACACATAGAGCATCGCTCGACTGATCATTGATCGCAATCACAATTTTGCAGACAGCACACAAAATTGTGTGGCAATTATATATTTATTTGCTCAGTTATTATTATGCAGGGGTGCGGGGGCAATAGACATATCGCGGGTACACAACGAAATATTCCTATAATAATTTTCCATCGATCGTCACACACACACACACACACACACACACACGCACAGAGAGAGGTAGAGAGAGATATGTCCGTTCGTTATGCGCGGCGTATGCGCAATAGTTGCCTTTTGCCCCCGCTGCCTCATCGGCCTCTCCCCCGGCCGCACGCGGGGCGTATGCGCAATATTTGCCCAGCGCTTTATGAGTAGGCACCTGCTGTAACACACACTCGTTTTCTTCTCTCACATTGCATTGTTGTTGCTTTTCATTTTTTTTTTTTTTTTATTGGCTCCATTCCCTTGACTTTGTTAATTTGCTCAGCTGTTGGCGGCGCTTCTTCTTCTTCTTCTGCGTCTTCTGCGTCTTCTATTTTGTTATTGCGAGAGGCTCGTAAATTGTAGAACCTGCTAATAGATCGTTAGATAAATTTGCCCAACTATAAAAGAGCTGCGTTGCCCTTTCCGAATAGCAAGTAAATAGAATAACATTGTTGAAGCCCAAAACTTTGTCGCATTTATTCGCATTTCTCACATTTCGGCTAAAGCGACTTTATTTTATGGCCAGCTGATCTTTATCAAAATCGTGACAACTTATCTAATGAGACTTTCATTTAAAACTAAACAACAAAACTTCATTTGGATGGGACCATAATCAAAAAATATTTGAGTTGCGATCGATATTCATTTCAAACTCAATCAAACATAATGTGAAGTTGAAAAGCATTTCGCAAAACTTCGTTTTTACTGTAATAACATAAACGTATCGAAAAAATTCTCACAAAGATCTCAAAGTGAGTTTGAATCCGAAGACACACAAAAAAGATGCAAATTTTCTGCAAATTTCCACAGTTGCGGGTGGAAATTCCAAAAAGCGTGAAACGCGTTTTAAATTTAAGTTTAACAAATATTTAAAAAGGAAAATGATTTCGAAGCCAATCGGTAAACGAAAAACTTTCCTACAACGGTTTTCCGGTTTATCGGTTTTCCAATTTACTACTTTTGTGGGTGGAAATCTCTGAAATATGAATTAAATTCTCACGAAGGGCCTTGGAATTAAGTGTGAAGAACATCGGCTAAAACGATCGGATGATACACAAAAAAGTTTCAAAAAGTTTTTTCCCGATTTGTTCATATTTGCGGCAGGAATTATTCACAGTCCTAACTTGTTAGCTCTTATGATTTGGGCTGTGCGTTGATTATAATCAGCCAATCAGTCAGTCAGTGAGTCAATCAGCCAATCAGTCAGTCAGTCAGTCATTCAGTCAGTCAGTCAAAAGTTCGAACAAATAGGTTTGTATATAGAGATATTTGTAATTACGTACTCACCTGTAAATTCACACGCATGATTATTATGTCGTCATCTTTCAGCAGGCGGGAGACAAACTTTTACATAAACAATTCCCTGCAAGAACAGAAAAGAAGAGAAAATGTTTATTAGTTTAAAAACGCAGCAAGCTTGCTATACCTTACTTGAATTAGTGAGAATCGCATAGTAGAGCAATATATATAAATAATTAGTTTTCAGCTCAGCTCAAACTAACACACATATTTAAATACATGCATGCATGTATATATTCAAATATTGTAATAGTTTTACGTATACGAAGACATAGTTAAATTTATACTATTTACCAGTTTTCTCATCTATATACATATGTCACATTTAAAGCCACTGTCTCCTCCAATATTAAAAAAGTAACCTTATCCTTTCATTAAGCCAGGAGTAGGTGGAGGCTGCTGTCGTTTCCTCTATAGTTAAAGCCATCTCCTCCAATATTTAAGAGGCCGTCTCCTCCAATGTTAAGGCCGCCGTCTCCTGCAGTTGAAGTGAAGCCCATGAGGCTTACTTTAATTTCTGAGAATCGAGTAGAAGGATACTATTTAAGTATAGGTTTTTTTAAGTTGCATATAAATATACAAAATATATGCATACATACTATTTACTTTTATACATACATGCATACACACATGCATATATACATGCAAACATACATAAATACTTATATTCATACAAACATACACACACACATGCTTACATGCATAAGAATTACATTAAACATGCGTATATCCCATATATGCATATACATACATGTAATGCCTACGCACATACATAATAGTTAATATATATGTACATATGTACATACATACATAAGTACATACATTCATACATACATACATATATACATACATACATACATACTTACATACTTTCATACTTACACACTTACATACTTACATACTTACATACTTACATACTTACATACTTACATACTTACATACTTACATACTTACATACTTACATACTTACATACTTTCATACTTACACACTTACATACTTACATACTTACATACTTACATACTTACATACTTACATACTTACATACTTACATACTTACATACTTACATACTTACATACTTACATACTTACATACTTACATACTTACATACTTACATACTTACATACTTACATACTTACATACTTACATACTTACATACTTACATACTTACATACTTACATACTTACATACTTACATACTTACATACTTACATACTTACATACTTACATACTTACATACTTACATACTTACATACTTACATACTTACATACTTACATACTTACATACTTACATACTTACATACTTACATACTTACATACTTACATACTTACATACTTACATACTTACATACTTACATACTTACATACTTACATACTTACATACTTACATACTTACATACTTACATACTTACATACTTACATACTTACATACTTACATACTTACATACTTACATACTTACATACTTACATACTTACATACTTACATACTTACATACTTACATACTTACATACTTACATACTTACATACTTACATACTTACATACTTACATACTTACATACTTACATACTTACATACTTACATACTTACATACTTACATACTTACATACTTACATACTTACATACTTACATACTTACATACTTACATACTTACATACTTACATACTTACATACTTACATACTTACATACTTACATACTTACATACTTACATACTTACATACTTACATACTTACATACTTACATACTTACATACTTACATACTTACATACTTACATACTTACATACATACATACATATGTACATACTTACTCAAAAATCCTATACAGAAATAGGTTAAAATTTCCTACCCTAATAGCCCGGTAAAGTCTCATAAATTTCTCACGAGGTTTGGCTCTTTGTTCAAAGTTTTGCCTGTAGATTAAAGTTGGCTTACCGTCGGATCGGTTTAAAACTTAAAGGTCTTTTAGATATATATATATATACATATATATATATATATATATATATATATCCAGCTATACCCGCTCCAATCTTAAGCGTGCTTTAAAGGTTTCTTCTGTGACGTACGCGTTACTTTCCCATCATAAAAAAAGAACAGAAATTGTTATGCCATACGGATCTACACAGATCTCTCTGGCTGCCAGGTTTCGCATAAAAAACTACGCGAATTCTCCAGAATTCCAATTAGATGAGAGCTATGTGTAGGAGATATGTGTGGTTTAGATGCGTCGGACCTACTTATAGAGTGCACCCAAAAAGATCACCTACTTATTGTAATTAGTTTTGTGCAGTTGTCAATGGAAATGCGCACGTGTGAGGGACACAGTTTTGGCAGGTTTTCTTTTGGCCACGTCTCGAACGGATCGTGTCTCACGTTCCGATTTGTCAACGCTCGAACAGCGGGTAGGCTACTTCTCCTCCCCCCCTCCTCCTCCTCCTCCTTCTCCTCCTCCGCGTTGCAATTTTCCATAGATATTTCTTCCGACTCATTTTGTTGTGCCTGTGCGTGTGCGTGTGAGTTGTGTTTGGCACGTTCGACTCGTGCGTGGGTGTAGGTCAGAGTGTGTGTATTTGTGTGTGCGTGTGTGTGTATAGTCGCATAGGCCTAAGGCGAGTGTCGCTGTGCCCGACAAGGGAGGTAAAGCAGTTGCTGATGAGTCGGAGGTTGATGAAAATAATTGATGAATGCCGCAAATTTATTTCTTTGATGAATTTTTACAATATTTTTTATTTCGATTTGCTGTTGTTATTTGTATAGAAAAATTCATTGAACAGGCAATAGAAAGTGGCAGGCAAACGGAAATGAAAAGTCACGTATCTCAGGCAGGGTCCAAAGCGCAATGCTCGAACAATTCATTTGTTCACTTGATTTTCTCACACCTACAACCAACTGTTGACTATGCATGTGTGTGTGTGTGTGTGTGTGTGTCAGCGTGTGTGTGTGTAGAATTTCTCAGGCTCCTCGCGATGATCGCTGACACGCAGCAGCAACTGTTGCTACTCTGGCAACAGCAACAACTTGTTTCTCAATTTGCTATTGTTGTTCATCTTCTTCTTCTTGCTGTTCCTGTTGTTGTTGTTGTTGTTGTTGCCTTTCGCATTGCGCACTTTTGCTTTTTCCTGGCCAAGCAGCAGCAACTCCCACCACAAGCCTGGGACTGGCCGAGTCTGAGGCTCGGCTTCTCACTACAAGATTATTGACATGCCAACATGTTGTTGCTCTCTGGGGCCTGCAGACTTCAGCTGTGGCTGCTGCGGCTTCAACTGCGGCTTCAACTGCGGCTCAGCCTCCTCCTTGGCAGTTGCATGTGAGAACTTTGCTATGAAAATTGCATAGCCATTGCGACGGCAACCAAGAACAACTGCTCCAACAGCCGAGCTTGCACAGCTAAAAGATGCCTCAGAAAGTTAGAGTATAAAAATCAACATAAAGTCAGGGTATAGATCAAGTCGGCTATTTGATACTTATAGACGCGCAGCTAATCTAGGCGGGCCCTAAAAGTTAATTTCGTCATTTTGTTAGGTAGAGTGCATATAAGAGAGTATAAAGAACAGTGGAGTTTTCCATGCAAGATAAATATATAAGGTAAACCCCAATCGTTCTCTATCACTTCTATAATATGCTTCATTTCACATTGCAGTGGTCCGCATTCCACTGTTTCATATTCCAATGTTCTAAGCACCATTTCAAATACTTCACTGTTCCACATTTCGATGAACAATAACGATCAAGTGTTTCACATTCCACTGTTCCACATGCGGCGGTTCCACATTTTCAGTGTCTAACTTCTCCATATTCCACTGTTTCACATTCCACTGTTTCACATTTGCACATTTTGCCGTTCCATATATAAATAAAATTGCACTGTTACACAATTTGGCTGTTTAACTGGTTCCCATTTTTAGTGACTTACTCTTTCACATTTTCACTTTTACACTGTTCCACATTCCAGTGTTCCGCACTTGTATGTTGAACATTCCCACAGTCCTTTTAGTCCTTTATTTTTCACTTGGTTTACCTGTTCCACAGTTTGCTTCAGCTCTGCTGCATGCCTTTCTGCATGTCACATAGCTTTGCTATGCTCGTATATACCCCTTGTTTGGGGCATTATTTACAGGGCATCGCAAACAGGAACAAAGCCGCTTGACGAGCTGCTGCCTCGGCATAGACATCAGCATTGAACAATCAGCCTGTTGCATCTCTTGTACACTACATAGCATCCCCACCTCTCCACCCTCCCCCCTCGCACCCACCCACCAAGCGCATGCCCCATTACGCCCCACCACCCCCCCCCCCCCCCCCCTTTGCTCGTTAGGAGCGGGCCTGCTCCGTTGTTGTTGGCTATTAGAAAGGCATGTGAAATGTTCCCTAATTGTTGGAATTTTAATACTGACTGCCTCCACCAACAGACCCCCTCCCCCCTCCCCCATCCCTCCGCGCGCTGCCTGTCCGGGCTGAGATGCCGCGCGGCCTGTGTGCCGCGTTGTCTGTGCAGCTGCCCGGACAACTGGGCGGAGCGGGCCCAACGGGGGGCTGGCGCTGTGAGAGAGGCGAGCTTTCTGCTTGTCACTGCTGACAGTCGCTGGGGCCTGCTCGGAGCCGGACGAGTGGACAAGTGGACAGCTGCCGGGCGTTGGTCAGTGCCTGGTTGGGCTCCACTTCGGGGCGCTGTCCAAATGTTAAGCTAACCTTCAGACCCACCAGAGCCTCTCCTCTCTTCCATTGCTGCTCCTGGGAGTTGGACTTCTTTAGCAGTTGGTTAAGTACTCTATTAGTGCAATTGGCGTCTGAGCCGCGGATGAAGTGCATCCAGTTGTTGCTTCCCAGTTACAATTTCACTTTGTCTAATTGACAATTTAGCGTGCGTGCTGAAAAGGGTTCACGAGGTTGACGGGTGGCGGGAGGGGCTAGGGGGCGGGGTTTGGGTGACTTGAATGGGCATTAAAGAGAGTCGCGTTGACTGGTGTCAAAATGTCTGCGGCCAAGTGAAAGGACTTCGGTTGAGGCAAGCATCAGGGCAGAGCGAACGGAAAATAGCTGAATGTGGGCAGAGCTTCAGTCGCGACTAATAGATACCCTGTAGTCACAAGTTATTGCGCATAATACTATATACTACGGGTACGCAGAAATGCACAAAAGACTCTGAGAATAGACTAAGACCCGCAAAGTATTAGTCGAAACTAGAAGATACCCTGTAAAAAAAGAAAAGCAAAGAGCGCTGGCAATATGTTATAGCCAGAAGGCAGGCTAGATATAAATACAAGGAAATCAGAGTGTATTTTTATATAAAAGCAGTGGCATGTTTTATAAATACCCTGTAGAAAATTATGATGTAGATTAATCGAAAAGTTAAATACATACAATACAAACACATAAATCGAAATGAATAATATGTGCGAGCATTCTTTAACTTTAGCAAGCTCTCGACTGTAAAATACCCTGTAGCAAATACTACCAGGCAGAGGAGCCGTAACAGACTAAACAGTTTGCATGTCACACATATGCTCTCATTAAACAAATATTCAGCTAAATGATTGACAATAGCATATATATACCCTGTAATTATTATGCTATAGTGCCCTGCAACATACCGTATTGGCGTATGTATGTGAAATATACATAAATATAAAAGCTAATGAGTACAAACTGAAGCAATGTTGGCACCACAAGATACCCTGTACCACTTATCGCTTAGAGGATACCCTGTAATACACCGCAAAGTAGTATGCATGCTAAGTGTGGCTGCGAATTCCGTTTAAATCTGTGAAAATGTGTGGCATGTGCTCAACTAGAAGATACCCTGTATCAATTATAAAGTCTATCCAATGAATAGACATAGGGAAAAGCCATTTGGCTGCCTACTTTGTTTACTTCATTAGCAACTGTGGACATGGTATACCCCATTGCAAACATTTAACCAGGGTATACAAAATAGCTTTTAGCTTGCAATTGACTTGTAGCTGGACTCCAGTTTGTCTACACCAGAGAGTCAAGGCAACTGCCGCCAGCTAGCTCGCTCTGGCTATCTCCGCCGCTATCTCTCTCTGCCTCTCCCCCTCTCTCTCTCCCTCTCCCTCTCGCGCTGCTGTCTCTGTCGCGCTCTGCATTCGCTTCGTGATCGTGTAACAATGCGAGTGATTAGTACGCGCCGGCGTTCAAAAATTCGCAGCGCGGAACTTTGTTGTTGTTGTTGTTGTTGCTGCGAGTGTCTGTTGCGATTGTCTGTTGCAGTCGCAGTCGCAGTCGCTGGCAGTTGCATTGCAGCATGCGCCTTGCACCGGGGGCAGCATTGAAATGATTTAGTGTGATTTATCTGTAAATTCCTTCTTTCAATCTCTTCTCACGCCACAGAAGAAAAAAAACAGCAAATAATGCAAAAAAAAACAAAATCAAAAACATATATTTTAAAAAAAACCAACCGAAACGACACAGACAGAGGCAGAGGTAGAGGCTGGGGCTGGGGCGGGGTCTGGGGGCAGAGGCTGCGCAGGAGGAGCCGCAAAAGATGGCAAATGCTGAAGGGCCTCAGTTTGGTTAAACGGTGTCCGCCCAGTGCCAAAGCGACACACCCCCTTGAGCCCAGTGCCTAGGCCCTACCGTTGCCCCTCCCCCCCCCCCCCCCCCTTCCAGCCAGCACAGGCAAGCGCAAGCACAAGCAAAAAATTATATCTGACGCTTTGGCGAAGGTGTTATAAAAACGATAATAAAAAATTGTAAGCTACGCGCCATAAATTGGCATTTAATAGTTGAAATTTACACTGAATTGACAGGCAACAACAACAACAACAACAACGAGAACAACAACGTGCAACAAATGTGGCATGAAAAATGGCTGCTCAGGTAGGTCTCTCTGTTGTCCCACACACCTATTGCTGGGCTCTCACCCCCCCCCCCCCTTTCCCCCTCGCCTGCTGCTTGCCTCTCTAGCTGCCCTGCCCTGCCTCACGCAACCCGCCTCCCCCTCCCTCCCACCCATTCGCCGTCCCCTTGACAGCAGCATCGTGCAATTTGATGGCGACTGAAAACGCGCGCGCCGCCGGCATTTGGCGCGATTTATGATGCATCATTACGAGCATTTTTATTATGGTTATATTTTGATACGCACGCCAAGCGAATCATCCCAAGCAATCCCAAACCTAAATACCCAAAGCCAAGATTAAACACACACACACGCGCGCACACACACACACGCACACACACACACACACACATTTAGCTGGCGGCTTGGACTGCGTTTCGTTAGCCTCGCACAGACTTCTCTGCGATCTTATCACTTGTCGCTGCTGTCTGTCGCTTCTCTCTGCTGCTGCTGCTGCTGCTGCTTCCTCTTGTTTCTTTTCAGTGTCAGCTTAAAGCATCAACAACAACAACAACAACAACAACAACAATAGCAGCAACAATATATAATAATATAGTTGAAAAACAACCTTCTTCCTTTTTGCGTTACTTTTATTTTGTATTTTTATTTTCCTTTGTGTTTCCTCGTCGCCGTTAATGATCATAATCAGAACGTCATTATGCCTGATAATGGCAACAACTTAATCTGAAACACGTACATTTACAACGCTGCGCTTCTCACTCATATTTCACTTCCCTCACGCTGGCCTCCAAATGCCACCAAAGTTGTGCGAAAAAACTTCAAAACTGATTTAAAAAGTCATCCAAAAATTATCCAAACGTTTTCAGACTCGAAGCGCTCTGGAAAATATTTTGTACAATTTTTTAAATATTTTTTTCTTAAATATTTCCAGCTGCTTTAAGTCTTATTTTAATACATTTCTTAAGATTTGTACTAAATATCATTATAGAAAATTGTAATTAATTACTTTTAACAAATGCTCGAATGTTAATTGGTTTAAATAATGTGAATTAAGTGGACTTGATTTGGATTTAGCATTTGTGTCATTTGTGTCATTGCTTCAGTTCAATTTTGAAAGTTTTTCTTTATAATAAGAAATAAAATGAAGGAGACTTCTTCGACCCCATGAAATATATATATTCCAGATCAGCATCAACAGCTGTCAAAGATCTGTCTGGCTTTTGCAGGCAGTACATATATACCGGAACCGGCCGAATTGGACTACTATATCATATATATATAGAAACGATCGGTGGAAAAGTAGGTTCTTGTATGAAAAGGATCATCAAGATATCTTGACCAAGCCCGGCATTTATAACTCACAGTATGCCCCTTACACATTTGCAAAATCTTATCAACATCGGCACACTATATTATATCGGTCGAAAATAAAGTTGCTTAATGGTTGGTTTATTAAGATATTGTTTCAACTATGCTGCCTATATATGTGCCAAGGCTTATCAAGATCGCACTACTATATTATATAGCTCTATAGGAAGAATCGCCCGAAAACAGGAACTCATTTTTGCATGGCAAAATCAAGTCAGCTTCACTTTTCAATTCTTACATTCTCCTCTTAATGTAAAAATCGTTTATTTTAATATAAATAAAGAAACTTCTAAGGTAATATCACCTATAGAGTCTACCTGCTCTAACCTATTTCTAGAGTTTTACCTTCGTTTATGGAGTTGAAGATTTGTGTTTTAATTTAAAAAGAGAATCCAAATCCGGGGCATTCATTCATCAATGTTGTGGGCTACTCGAACTAAGTCAAAACAGAACCAATTGCGATGCAGCTCGAAGTATTCGAAAGGGATTTCAGCTGAAGCGGGTCGCGAGTTTTATCTGGATTCTGGCTGGGTTAGTTGTTTTTAGTTAGTTACGTTTTTTGTTTACTTGAGAATAGAAATCTTCGCGGAGCAAAAACCTCAAGGGGCAATAAAAACAAAACGGCAACAACAAATTATCTGTCGAGGCCGTCGCCACGTTTGGCCATGAACCAATTTCAGGCACTTAAAATAACAAAAACAATAGCCAAGTACAAAGTTCTGTCCAGCTAGAGAGGTGTGCGTGTGTGTGTGTGTGCGTGTGCGTGTGTGTGTGTGTGTGCGGGCCACAACAAGTTCAAAAGTTTGAACGCGGGCAGCGCGTTTAAAGACGCGCGCAAAACGCGCACCCTTTGCCAACGCTCCAAGATCGCATCCAGCGACAGACGCTAGATGGCGCCACATGCTGCAGCGGGCGCAAACATTAGCGGTTTTATGGCTAAAACTACAGTGGGCAGTGACAAAGGCGACGCGACAACAACAGCCGTTAAATAGCTAATGACTTGGATAATGATTTCTGATCTCGTTCATTTCATTTGCCATGTTGAATGCCCCTCCCCCTCCCCCTCCCCCACCCTCCCACCCAACACTATTCACCCCTCTGACAGGCTTTTCACAAAAAATTTCCTTTTTATGTAGCTGTTGTTGTGGTTGTTTGGCCATTGCGGATTCGTGCGTCAATAATTAGATCATCTCTGGGTTGGCTTTTGTAGACGATTAACAAAATCAAAAAGCCACAGACCGACACACCAATACACTCACACACACCAACACACACACACACACACACACGGACACTACATAAATTTGTTTTCTCTATTTTCCCAGCAGTTTTCATATTGTTCTACGAGTAATGTCGAGCGCTTTGAAAATGCGCCCGCAAACAAAACACACACAAGCAAAAAAAAAAAAACAATTTGAAAAAAAAACAATTAGGTGTCAGACAGTGCTCGACTAGCGGATGCCCTGTAACTGCAGGCACATATATAAACTAGCTTTAAGCTATCCTATAAACTATATACTTATCAAACGTTTGTCTTGAAGTTTTGGATGTGTAAAGTTCTCAGACTTAAGTAAGCATATATTATACATATTAAGTTTATAATTTTAAGACTCAGGGCTGAATCACTTCTTATAATTTTTTGAAATAAACCTAAGTTGCCGAAGATATCTGAGTAGTTTTTTTCAAATGTCGCAAATGTCTCTTAAGTTCGTGAGTTCACTTAGTCAGACAGTCAGACAGGCATGGATAGATTAGAGCTAAGCACAGATTTAAATATCACATAATATTATCATATTAAACATTTAAACATTAAAGTTCTTTCCCTAATATAGCACACATATCTTAAATATCAAGTCGTTCTCTCAAAAAACTAAACTTTATTTTTTTTCCTTCTGCTGCTCCGTGAGAAAAAATCTGTTGATCAAAATAAACTTAAGCAGATTTTGATATACCAGGACCAATATCGATCTATTGACTTTTTAATACGATGAAGACAAGCAAAACTAGGCAGCCTTTGCTCTAGAGTCTACAAAGCGCCTTGCTGTACTTTTACAGGGTATACAAAAAGTGAAAAGTGTAGGAAAAAAAATGAAAACGCGCAAATTAAATGAAATTTTCGACTATTAGTTAGCTCTTTAGACTTTAATGAATCATGCGCGAGTAGAATGAGCAGGCGGCGGGGTGAGGGGGGTGGGGGTGGGGGTGGTGGTGGTATGTCTGGGCGTGGCACTAGACAGGGGCGTGGAACGTGGGCGTTAAATGAACTAACCAAGTGGCAAACACAACCAGACAAAATATTTGCTTTATGGCCACAAAAATGGCATTGACTTGGTCAAGAGGGGCGGCGGGGGGTGAGGGGGGGGGGGGGAGAGCAAGGTGGGCAGGGCATGCCAAGAGGTAGATAATTTATTAATGCACAGTCGTAAAGCAGGGATAAAAAACAGATCCACACACACACACACACACACACACACACATCAAGTTATAAAGATTGAACAAAAATGATAAAACGAATCGCGAATTGCAAATCGCGAATCGCAGCGCAACGCATCGCAACGCGCATTAATTGGATATGGTTCGGGATTCGGACTCCGCTCGTCGCAAAAAGCTGCCGAAAAATGTATTAAAAATGTACATACATACATACCTACATATAAAAAATCAAATAATGATTGCTGTTGTTCGTCTTGTTACTGAAAGGAAAAGCATTAAAAACAAATTCATTTTCAACAATAAACAAATCCGAATGCGCCATGCCGTCCACCCCCCCCCCCCAACCTCCCCCCTCCCAACCCCCTTTGCACCGAATGGCTAACCCATAAACAGCCCAAGCCCCCCCCCCCCCCGCTCGCCACTCCACCTATGCCTAGCTTTTTTGTTTCCTTCCTTTTTTGTGTGTGTGTTTCTTTTTTTTTTATGCCCGTCTGGCGCCGATCTGCTTTTTGTGTGTGTTTTGTAGCCCCCAGACTCGAATAATTTGTGTTTGCCATATAGCTGGATATATCTATAGATCTCCCTCTCCCTCTCTCCCTCTCTCTCTCTCTAGATTTATATATATGTCTATATAGCCGACACAAAATGTCGCTCAAAAGTGGCTACAAAATTGACGACCCTCGACGGCGCCGGCGCCAGCAGCTTAAAAGCCAGCGACAAGTGCGGCCAAAAAAAAAATGTATATGCGCATCGTTGGAAGGAAGGGGCGGACAGGGGCGTGCAGGGGGGGGGGGGGGTGCATGCTTTCAAGTGCTCGTCAATATGTGCCAGGCATTAAGTCAAAGCTTTCACACACAAATATATATCTATATATATATATAGACAGCAGATTATAGCGGCCAAAAAAACGATATTGAAATGGTTTTGGATTGAAATTTGCGCATGAATATATCAAGAGGAAGGCTTATATCAGGCAGAGGGAGAGTGCGGGGGGGGAGGGGTGGGGGAAGGGTAGAGTAAGGTGTACAAGTGCACTTGAATTATGTAACTTGTACTTGAATTATGAACTTGACTCAAACGAGATACGCGAATCAATATATCGGTTAGAGCCAAAAGAAATGCTGAAGAGATCCGCTGGCAAATCGAGCTCGAAATAAGATAAAAGATAACATATAGTCGAATAATACAAAAGATAATATATTCAATATATATAAACAAATTACTTACTCAGATAATGCGTAAATAAAACAATTTTCAAGTCAAATCTAATATCTTAATAAAAAGTCTTTTGCAGCCATAATCAAAGTGAAGAACTAAACTTTGGGACTTGGGAACTCGAAATGTCCAGACGTTTGCTTGCTTATTGACATATTATATTAAATTTCAATTTAAAAAAATTTAAATTTAGTTAATCCAAATTAAACAAGTAAGATGTTCTAGTCGGGAGCTCCCAACTAGGGGATATCCTGAACCCTCTTCTTCCGACAGGCGATAGGTATGAAATGAAAGATACTTGATATATATATATATATACTATTCTAGAAGCTACATGTCAAGCTTGGTGACTCAAGCTCTTATTATTTACCAAAATTGCTCAAAAACAGGATTTCGATATCGATTTTTAACGATTACTTGGAAAGTTATCGAATATCGGAAACAAAATCGATCTGCGCGGGGATCGATCGATCTCTAGCCCTTATAGGTTATAGGGTCAGAGATGCTTCCTTCTGCCTGTTACATACATTTGCACAAATACATTATACCCTTTTTAGGGATTAAAAGTCGAGGATATCTTCGGCACGCCGCAGATTTAATACCCTTGTAGACATTCTTTCTGCGGTTGTGCTAAGAAACAGCTATGAAACTTTAACTTATTTCTTTATGTTATATTCAAATGAAATGTACTATTGAAATATTAAATAAATGACAAATTGATAATGCCAAATCTCAGGTTCGCGAACCCAACTCTAGGGCATGCCTCAGGCTCGAACCGTGAATTGAGTAATCGCATGTTTTTTTTTTAGCTTTGGAGAAGTGTTTTTTTTTAAATTAAAGTCAGGTAGCATAAGTTGCATAAGTATATGCTAGATTTCCTAGACCTCAGTCTACAAACCAGAAACTTGGCAGCTTAATTTAAATGTATATGAAGAGATTTTGCAGAGATTTTGTTTTTTTTGTTTTTTTTTCTATTAAATAAAAACAGAAATTGGCTTTCTGTGCAATCATTGAAATTGATATACAAATTTGGTCTTATACTTTGATTGGCCAACAAAGTCATGGGAATCGTGTGGTTAAGAAGCTTCTGCTGGGTTTGCTTTGGCTTGGCATCGGTTTGGCTGGTTTCTGGCAGGTAAGGCTGGCACCTGAAATCCACGGAAACAACGAACCAACGGAAACACGTAAATTCCCATGATATGAGCGGATCATAAACGCAACACAACACAACAACACAGCCAAGCAAGCAGAAAGTGCGAAAAACAGATGCGTCGTTGTGCGGTGCGATGGCTCATAAAAGGGGCACAAGAGATAAGCGAGACGGGCCGTGGGAAAAGCCCAAAGACCGAACCGAAAGCAACCTGTAGGACGCGGATCCTGTTCGCTGGCTAGATGGATGGATGGACGGATGGATGGACGGATAATGGCGGCGTCATAAAACGCAGTCGTCCTTTGTTTATGCTGCTTATTTAAATTGGCTTCTTGGCGGGCGTTGCGAGCGTTGCGCGGCCCACGCACATAACCAAACGAGGACCGAAACCGAGATCGAAACCGAGACCGAGACCGAGACCTAACCGATCTTAACTTTAACCTGACCTGGCCTGAGATCTGAGACGTGAGGGTCTGCCTGTGGGCTACCTGTGCCGGGAATTCCCGTAACCTTTAACCCATATGGCTCTGGGCAACGCGTGAGAGAACGGCGACAGGGGCAGACAATCTGTCGCATTTCTGGATCATCATGGCCCAGCCAAATATCGCGTTATTGTTCGCAATTGGTTTTCAAGAAAACACACACACACACACACACACACGCACACGCAGACAAAACAACGGGGTTTTCCCCGTGTGCACTGTGTGCACCCAGCCAGACCCAGCCAAAACGTGCGTCATCTGTTGCTCCTGGATGCGACACGCACTTGGAACGAACCAACGGGCAGGGTTTCCTCTCCCTCTCCCTCGCCAGGATTACGATTACGACAATGCGTTCACTGGAAATATCCATCTATGTGAACTGCTTTGTGGGTTTCGGTTTCGATTTCGGTTTCGGTTTCGGTTTCCGTTTCGCCATTGATTGATTTATGCGCCGCGTATCTCTGAGTGGCCGCTGATTTCTGCTGTCAGCTTTAGTTGTACCCTGTTAATTGGCACGTCTGCCCAATGGGGTAGCCTTGGATTTCAGTCATATAACTGACAAGCAATCGGTTTTATATTTGGCGTGTTGCACTTTAAGCACGAACTATCGAAATTATCGCAAGACAAAAAAGTTATTGTGAAATAACTCGGGAAAAGAATAAGCTAGAGTTTTGAAATTTGGTACACTCAAAAATTAGCATCTCTTCTTCATATAGCCCAACTTTAGTTGGCATCGCCATATTAACACAAAAGTTATATTGACATAACTCGAGGAAAAGATAAGCAAGATTTCTGAAATTTCGCACAGTCAGACATTAGCATCTTTTCTGTCTATATCCCAATTTTCGTAGTTATCTTCTTATAAACACAAAAGTTATTTACAAACTATCGAAATTATCGCAAGATACAAAAGTTATTTTGAAATAACTCGAGAAAAAAATAAGCTAGAGCTCTGAAATTTGGTATGCTCTAGCATAAGTTTCCCTTTATCAAGTGTAACATCTTTCGAAAACATCACCATATAAACACAAAAGTTATCTTGAAATAACTCGGGAATAAAATTAACTAGAGTTCTGAAACTTGGTATACTCCAACAAAGGCATCTCTTCTTTAAATATCCAAACTTTCAAAAACATCGCAGTATAAATGCAAAAGTAATCTTAAAATAGCTCGGATGAAATATTTTTTAGAATTCTGAAATTCGGTACACATCGCTGGAAAAATACCTCAGCATAAAAAAATATATATATATATACATATATGTACATAAATGCAAATATCTTTTCTACGCGCCTGGTAAAGGGTAACTTTAAGTCGATCAATGCCTTCGAACTTGACGCAAACACAATATAAAAGGCTGCCATCTAGGCGTAGAAGACTTTTAATGTTAACTTGATGTTGCAATTGAATTTCTGGATGAGTTAAGAGTCTGCATAGCTTTGAACATCTTTATTGTAATCGGCATACACATGTTAAAGCATCTTATTGAAGCACAGCCCAATTTCCATGGGAATCCAAATTCATATTGGACATAGGGTATTTTCCGCTGCGAGCTTTTCCAGCTTATTTAAACACTGCAATTGCGATTGCATTATACGCGCCCGTTGCCAAAGGCTCTCGTCGCAGTTGTTGTTGCTTTGAATTTTGATTTATTTGTGATTCGTTTGTCAATCAGTCGCTGATGATGATTAATTGCGCCGGTGAATGTCAATTGTCGCCATTGCCGCCGACACGACTGGGCGCGTGCTGGGGTCAGCTGGAGAGGCCAGCCTCTGGCCACACCCACAAATTAGTTAGCTAAATCACGTAAAGTCCACATAATGCGCCGTTCCTGGCCCCTGGCTGTGCTCCTGCCCACAACAAAGCTCTATTCCCGCTGGCGTTCGCCCAAGCTGCGCATATTTCGACAATGGAAATCAAATGGAATCAACAAAAAATGCCTCAATTGTTGACTGTAGCCAAAAAGTTAATTTGTAGAGCTCTTGTTTAACAGAGACGCTAGCTTTGGGTTATGGTTGTTATAGAGCTTTTCTTTACATATCATATATATCATCTATCACATCATATAGCTGTCAAATCTCTGATCTCGGGAACTATAGCAACTAGACTTGGCAAATTTGGCTTGGTTCTTCTTGGATAACACACGGAACTTAAATTTCTGATATATGTAATATATCTTTACTCGAGCTCTTAAGCATGTCATCTGTGATATTTGATGAGAGTGGACGAGATGTTGGGTTACGAAGAGAACACTCGCATATAAGTAAATGGGTATAGAGAGGAAGTTGTCTTCTTTTGCGAACCTCAAGATTAGTGGCCGGCTTTAGATGAGCTGTCAGCTGGCAATTGTCAGGCGCTATAAATTCATTTGGCTAATTGAACGGATGCATTGGCCCAAGTAAATGTTCAATTTATGGGCGTGTGTTCTTCTTGTTCTTCTCTTTCTGGCTCTCAGGCGGCAAGTGTGATTGATAAATGATCGAAACGTATCGATAAATTGCATTTAACGTGAACACTTGGCGAATATTTATCGCTTCACACATTTGCCAATGGGCGAAATTCAAATGCCATTTCGGCAACTCAGCCAATTGGGCGGGCGTGGAGCGAGGGGGGTGGGGGCGCGGCATGTGGCAAGTGGCAAATGTATTGCATAATTGTCAACTGACAGATCATTTCTCAAGCTTGCACAGATCCGACAGCGGCTCTTCAGTTATTTGTCAGTGCCAATGACGCCAGCGACGGCGATGCGATGGCAACCAGTCACCCCCCCTCCCTCCCTTCCCTCCCTTCCCTCTCCCCCACTCTCTGTCGCATGGCTGTTGTGAGTGGGAGACACACCCATTCGAAGGCAATTACGTGTGAGTCTTAATTTCAACTTTGGTGTCTCGCATATTTGCATACCCTGTAACTGCTGCACGTATGCTACGGACAGGTTGTTTCGACACACGGTCAGTAGATCGAAGGATAATTGATATATCCTGCCCCTGTTTACCTTTATTCATTATGATCGAGATGAAGAGAAGGAGACTCTGAGTTGGCTACTGCAAAGGCAGCGAGTTCTTGGGCATGTTTTAAGGATTTGCTAGTCAAGCTAGTCAGATGCTTGGTTGGACATCTTTAGCAAGAACGTGATCGGGGATTGACATTCGATGGACATTCGTTGAGAGCCTCCCGAGACGTGCTGATGTCCTTTTGTATGCGGGTTAGCCCGATGCTTAAAGCTCTGTGTGAATGCCACAGGACAATCTTCCTTCGAGCTGATCGACTTAAGCCGAGAACAGGCTTACTTGTCCCGTGCTGAAGAGCTGGGCTTATCATTGGATACAGATATACGCCAATGTTCTTCCAGTGAATGCTAAAAACATACTAAGTTTTCCATCCAATCAAGTTAAAGTCGGATAGACCTTGGATTCTTTTTGAGCTGCTTTCAAACGCATCAAGTGCTTAAACCTTTTGGAATGTTTCGAGCTTGAAGAAATAAGAGGTATCCCCTATACGGCAATTTTTGGTATATGTCGAGCCTAAAGAAATAAGAGGTATCCCCTGCACCTCAACCACTCCTATTCCCGCTCGCCTGCTTACAGGGTATTTGTCTTCCAATGAGTAAAATATTTAAAATTTGCTTCTTAAAATATGTGCTGCTTCCTGTCATAGCAAGTTGAAATAGTTATTACAGGGTATCAGCATGCCTATATTGTTTTTTGCTATTCAGAATTTGGTTTCCCTTTATCTAGATATTATTTATTTACTTTGCACTCAACTGTCTCTAGTTAGGGTATCTGCGTATTTTGATTCGCTTTGATCCAGCTTTGACACACATAGGGTATCTGCGCGTCCATCATGTTTGCTCATGCAAATGATTTGTTTGCTTTTAACTTTTGTTTATTTTCATTTCAATTAATCCAAAAATTCGCGCTTCCGTTTCAATTTTCCGTTCAGCTTTCAAATGGCCGCTGTGCTGCGCGAAGGGGCGGGGCGGGGCGGGGCGGGGCGGGGCTGACTTGTGATGAGGAGCAGGAGACGGGGGCTGGCGATGCGGGGGCAGGGGCAAGCTCGTGTAACTGGTGAGGACATAAATTGTTTCGCCTTTTGAATTGCAGTAAATGCATTTGTATTCAATAAATTATTAATTGAGCGAACGACCGCTGGCAGCTGTCCCTCTCTCGCTGTCCGTCTCTCGCTCGCGCCGGGCCAGTCTGGCAACCCTGGCTGCCACTTGCCACTGGCCACTTGCCACTTGCCACCGGCCACTTGGCAATTCATTTTGCATTGCACCGCATTTCGCTTCGCTTTGCCAGTGATTAAGATTTATTGTTTTCATTAAAGTGACCACATTTACACCTCCATTCGAAAGTGGACAAGCGCCCACCTCTCGACTCCAACAGCGCCTCCTGCCTACCAGCCATCCCCCCTCCCCCACCCCCCTCTCCGTCCCCTCTTTTGTTACCAGTTCATTTTATTTATTTGACATTTATTTAGGTTCGGTTCGACTCCTCGACTTTGCGAGTGATCGATGGCTCGCTGGCATCGATAGATCGTTTCGACCATCGATCGATCGATTGATCGATTGCCCACCCGCCCCCCCCCCCCCCTCACTTGACACCCCTCGCCATCTGCTGTTGAGCTGTGCAAATATTTGCCTGGCCTATGCATAAATTACGCCCAAAGCAATTGCCCGACTTGTGGCCCCGGCCGCCGCCTTGCCACGACTATTGCCTCGGGCCGTGGCTCATGTCTTATAATTGACACTCGGCACAACAATGCAACGTTTGCACCCCCCCCCCCCCCTCCATTCCCCTGGGGTTGCTGCCCCTAGCCTAACATAAAGGGGGGCATGCCACAGATCGCAGCACGCCCGCACGTACGCTGCCAATCAACGCTGGAAAAGCGGAAAAACTTTTTCTTTTTTGCATGCGTAGCTACTCTCTGACGGGCAACGGGCAAAGAGAGGGGCAGGGGGGGGGGGGGGCAGCAAGGCCATCGACATGCAACAGCAACAACGATCGCCGCCAATTGCTTAGCCTGAACACATTTATCGAGAATTTATTATTGACGATTTGTGTCAATAAACAGTTTTTGGGGTCAACGCGCAGCCTTTGGGCCTTAGGTTTGATGAAGGAAAGGGGGGGGGGGGTTTGTTTAAACAGATGATATTGTCTTAGTCTTAGCCCATAACTGACCAGCAAGCCAAATGATGATGCAGATTATTTGATTGAGCCAAAAGGAATGTGCTTACAAAAAGAAAAAAGAAATCAAAGAAATGCTTTTAATTTTATACTTATATTCTACATGGCTGGTGTCGTTGCCCGGCCAAAGTATTTTTCTTTTTCTCCGATTTTCGCCCATTTACAGGACTCGGGCAAATGTTGAATGCACCCGTTCCACCTTGAACTCGCAAGTCTTCAATGAACTTTAGCACAGTTCTTTGAAAATGATTTTGAGTATACAATCAATTCCCAACAAATTACCACACATGTGGGAGGCATTCTCCAAAGTACTGTCTAAGTGTTTACCTTTATCACATAAAGTAGGTTTTGTACAAAATTGAGCTGTTGATCAGTTGATCATCAATCAGTCAGTCAATTAGTCTGTCATTCACTCATTTATTTCGTCAGTCAGGCAGTCATTCGACTTAGTCAATCAGTTGGTTAGACAGTCAGTCAATCAGTCAGGCAGTCTATCAGTCAGTCAATCAGCCAGTCAATTAGTTTATCAGTCAGTCAGTCGATCAGTCAGTCAGTCATTCAGTCGGTCAGCCTATCAGTCAGTCAGTCTAACAGTCAGTCTATCAGTCAGTCTATTATTAAGTCAGTCTATCAGTCAAGCAGTCTATCAGTCAGTCAATCAGTAAGTCAATCAGTCAGCTAGTTAGACAGTCAGTTAGTCAATCAGTTAGTTAATCAGTCAGTCAGCTAATCAGGCAGTCAATCTGTCTTTGGTCAGTTAGTCAGTTAGATAATCCACAAGTCAATCAGTCAATCAGGCGGTCATTTAGTCAGTCAGTCAATCGGTCAATCGGTATGCCAGTCAGTTAATAGGTCAGTCAGTCATTCAGCTAGTCAGTGAGTCAGCTAGTCAGTCAGTTAATCTTTCAGTTAGACGTTGAGTTAGTCAATCAATCAATCACCATAATCAGTTGTGTATACTGGGTTATACATATATTATATAGATATGGGATAAATACCAGAGTTACTTGCCTTACTTTACTTCAACTTGTGGATACTTTTAGGTATGTAGACTCTATACAGAAGGCCGATTATGCTGGGCTGCAAATATAATAAGGAAGAAAGGTGTTATTAGCAAGAATCCATAGCTGCATATAAAAGATAAGTTGTTGTAGAAAGGCATAGATTGATGTAGACTAGACACAGTAACAACATTCTGATAAGGAGTAGTTCGAGTCTAATGAGTACTTCCATCGAATTAAAAAATGACTTACGCTAATAAAAAATACTCGAGACTGAAGTGTTAAAATTCGAGTGAAACTTTTAAGGAAGTAAATATACGAAACTAAAACTATGTACTCGAATCTTGGACCCAAGGCAACACAGAAGTTAAGATTGCGTTTTCAGTAACTCATGCCGTATTCTATGATTAAACAGATTATCTATCGATCGATATGCGAATAGAAAGAGGGATTATAGATATAAAAAAGTCATATATACATATGGAAATATCTATAAACAGCTACCGATAACGATATGCAGAACAATAAATGTATCGATATATGATGTATTGTTGTTTTTTAAAAGATTGATCTATAGAAGGATTTAAATAAGCATGCAGAAAGATAAATATAAATGGAAACCAGTTAAAAAATATATCTATAGACAGATTGGCAGGTAAATATATCGATATATAGGCTCATCGACTGATGTATCGATATGTAGATCTATCGATTGGTTCAGGATTGACATCTAGATACATCAATTTATCTACAGACAGTTTAATAGCGCTTAAATACTGACAGATAGGTCGGTAGAAAAATAGAAAGGCTTTATATGTATGTAAATCAATCAACGTAGATTGAAACTTAGATCGATAGGCAGATCGATAAGCATATCGATAGGCACATTGATAAAAAATCGATAGGTATATAGATAGGTAAATCGATAGGCACATCGCTAGATAGACTTAAAGGATTTGACTGACAATCGATCGATTCAGTTATCTAAAATTCTCTTTCAAAGCCGACAATAATTGGAAATGAACCGACGAGTAAGAGTCTTATTTGTAACGGCTGATCAATGGGTCACAATGCAAACATAACTATTTGACTGCAGCTTGAGCTGGGAAAAGATAAATGTACTTATATATTTATCCCAGGCACTCATCGTGCTTCGTCTGTTTGATTGCAAATTGTTGGGGGGACATTTTCATGGGCTGCAAGGGCAATGGCGGCGCCTGGCGAAATGCGAATTTGATTGGACGACATTGCAACAAAGTCATTTCAATTTTACAAATTTTCAATTTCAATTTCAATTTGAATTCAAATGGCAGACAAGAGCAGACGAATGCCCGTACAGCACAAATGACATTATCGGAGTAGCTTCATCTCTTCCTCTTAATGCAGCAGCAGCAACAACTTGTACAACAAATATGCATGCACATTCATCCACAATAAATTCCAATAAAAATTATAAGAAACCGCAGCGCAAACATTCGCAAAAGCGGAAAAAAAGAAGATGCCAGAGCAGCAGCTGACCCTGTACATACACTGAGAGAAAAACAAAAACAAGAAACTTTAATTACTTTTTTCTCCAGCTGGCAACCCTGAGCAGCAGAATTTAAGCAAATATGGAAAGGAATTCCCATCTTTTCAGGTTAATACTTAAACACTCTAGCTGTCCATTAAAATATTAGTTGATAGTTGTTATTATCCTAAGGATAAATCTTAATGGTAGATAGTGAAAGTGTTAAATTTGGGAAGATATTTTGTTAGCTATCTGTGTCCGTAGTGGAGCCTGTTGATTTTATCTTGAGATCAAATCTGCATATCGTCGGCATTGCGACTAAACATTGTAGTAAGAGAAACTACACTTGCCCAGTAATGGAACCTGTTAAACTTATCTTGTGGTTAAGTGCTCATGTTAAATTTTGGAAACTATTTAGCGCTATAGAAAGAGGAACGACCTTGGCCCAGTAGTAGTAGTAGTAGCTGTTAAGTTTATCATGTGGTTAAATCGTCATGGTAAATTTCATCAGCAGCTTTTTGGAAGCATGAACCAACTTTATAGATTCTTAATTCAGTCAGTCTCTAATTCAACTCTCAGCTGGGTTTACACTGAGATCGCTTTTGGATTTCTTTCGGTGTATATATATATATAGCCTGGGGCTACTCCACTCAATGCTTCATTCAATTTGTTAATTTGTTTCGTTTGTTGCTTATGCAAAATTGTCGACAAGATCGGCGCCGGCTTCGACTGGGCTGATGGCTGATTAACTTCAATGAAACTGCATTTATTGTTGCAATGTGGCAAATGTTGCAACTTGGTTTAATCAACGCAATGCAACGCATTTCTCTAGCTGCTGCTGCTGCTGCTGCTGCTGCTGCTGCTCCCCCTACCCCCCCCCCCCTCTCTCTCCCCGTAGACCAAGCGAACTGACAGCAGCTGAGTTTCAGCTGCATCATCTTCCGGGTTTTCGGCCTGCGGCCAAAGTGTGCCACAGCACGTGTGGTCCCACTGTGCAATCCCTGTGTGGCTCCCCCCCCCCTCCTCCCCCCACCTCATCCTCTTCCCCCGCCCTATTGGCATTTCTTGTGGCTGTTGCTTGTAATTAGCTGCAATTAATTTGCCTGCCTTCAACTGCAATTGCAATTGCAATTGCAATATCCAATCTACGTTTACTTGAACTGCGAACTCCCAAGTTTTCCCAACTCTTCAATCCTCCGCTCCGCTACTCTCCTCTCCCTCTATGGCTCTTCAAGTTTTTTGTTTTCCTTTTGCAGTTGCATTTGCAGTTTATGGGCCCATAAAACATTTGCATAATAGTTTTTCTTGGTATATACCCTGTACTTGTGTGCTGTCATTTAATTGCGTGACATATATCACACATCATCAAATTCGCATAAAAGTCGCAATTAGAACTGTCTACGCGACAGTGTCTTCGTCCGCGAGATACCCTGTAATAGTAATTAGTTCACAACTGAACCAATCTAAATAGGTCTTAGCCCAGCTTTTCATCAAAGAACTTTGATTAGCTCGTGAAGTTTTGATATATTTTGAATAAATATACCCTGCATAGGCTATATACCTAATTTGCAGTCTATAACTCTTCTAGTTGCCGAGCTCGTACAGTTAGACGCATATGGATGGATGGATATAGCATATGCTTTATGTGGACTGTAGACTTAAGTGTAATCCGCATAGCTCTAGGTAAAGCTAAGCACCGAATTTCCTGGCTCTTCTAGTTGCTGAGTTCGATCAGTTGGACTGACCAGCCAAGTATTTTAGATCGGCGGCTAATATAAGCCGCAGCTAGGGGGAGTAGTTCTTATACCTTTGTAGAGCGTATTATAGTTTTGTCATAAAATGTGTAAAGCATAAAAGAAGACATCTGCGATCCCGTAAAGTATATATATTCTAGAGCAGCTTCAACAGCCGAGTTGATAGAGACATGTCCATCCGTCACTCTGTCTGTCTGTTTCTATGCGAACTATTCTCTCAGTTGTAGAGCTAAGCTCTTGATACTCTGCATAGGTCCTTCTTTCTGTTGCAGACAGTAAATATATCGGAACCAGATGATTCGGAGCACTATATCATATAGCTGCAATAGGAACGATCGGTCGAGCAGTAGGTTCTTGTACGGAAAACTTTTTTGTTTATCCCCATATCTCACCCAACCTCGGCATTTATAAGTTTCAACATGCGCCTCATATATATGCAAAATCATATCAACATCGGGCAACTATATCTTGAAGCTGACAGAGGAACGATAGGTAGGTTCGTGCATGGAAAACTCTATAGGTAGCTGCATACCAAATTTCCTGGGCTCCAGACCTTATGGTTCCTGAGCTCAAACGGAACATGGCCGGATCGTGGCAGCTCTTGATATGCCGCCTGTTACAAACATGTGCCCAGCTTTATGATACCCCATTTGCGCACATAATATGATTGCAGGGTATACAAGCATGCATGCAGAGCGTATGCAGAGCGGGGGTGGGCGGGGCTAGGGCAGGGGGATAATGGTCTATCGACACCAACATCGTTTAGCTTTAAGTGTTTTATTATCCAACGTCAATTGAACAACGTCTCGTATGAGTAATGGAAATAGCTGTAGCTGTAGCTGCGCCCCTTGCCTGACGACTGCCCCCCCCCCCCCCCTTCCCCACCAACATCCCCTTACCCACCTCACCACGTCATCCAAGAGGCCAGAGCAACTCACCTGTTGTGGGTGTAGCGCATGAATCGAGTTAAGATTAGAAGAAGAAAAATATTCAATATTGATGTTTGCAATCAAAAGTCGTAAATACATAAATATCAATTATTAATTTCCTTTGATTCAAAGCCCATTCAAGTAAAGCCCATTAAATGAGATTGTTTGTTTAAATTATCTTTCGATTTTTTCATCTATTTTCATCCAATTGCAGTTAATTATAGATGGATTATTTATATTCGAATTTGGCCAAAAAGTGCGCAGCACAAGCGAAACTTGTTTAAAATAGCCCCTATCATCTATGTATATATACATATATGTATATACCCTAAAGTCAAGTCCATGTCTGGGGCCTATTTGGTAGGCCCATCTATCGGCAGAGAGACAATGCCAATGTTCCAAAAGGCTGACGCAAATGTCAAGTTGAGTAATCGCTTTATTGATACGCTAACTGGAACATACGACAACTGTTGTGTGCTATGCGGGATAGATGGATGGATGGATGGATGGATGGATGGTTGGGATCGTTATCTGAATATACATATATTGTAGGCGCGTAAGCACTTATCACTTATGAAAGCCCCACATTTCGACTGATAGCCCTCCAACAAAATTATGGGAATCACATAGCAAACATGATAAAAACTAATTATAGTAAACAACTTGCAGAACTCGAAATTATCTTATTTCGTTTTTATGTTGCTTTAGTTACCGAGCGAGATTTCTATTGCTAGAAATCGTGTTCTAGAAGTCTCATCGATTGCTTTAACTGTTTGGGAATTCGAAGCATTCGAAAACTGTCATCAAATCCCTTTCTTCCAACCAAAATCAGTTGACGTTTCGTTAAGTCAGGTTGTAGTCCCCGCTAGAATACGTCTTAGAGCTGATAAAAACTTTCGATAAAAGTATCGTGAATATATAAATAACTGTGTATTAGGTGTCTCTAACGATAGTTTTATTATCGATAGACATAACTATAGGGGTTATATCGATATATCGATAATTTTGCCATGCTGTCTTTTGGCCTAATCTAGTCGGAGCTAGTTCCAGCTCTGTTCAGTTCAGTTGCTAACGAAAGGTATCGATTGGGTTATCGATAGATTTAACTATAGTTATCGATTCTGTTATCGATAGATGTATCGATAGTTATGTCGTTCCGTTTTTTTTTTGGCATAGTCAAGCTGCATCTAGTTTTAGCTCTGTTCCATTTAGTTGCTAACGATAGTTATCGAGACAACAGGGTATCTAAAAGTTGTTCAATCATAGATTTTATGCGAATAATTAATCGTGCTTCAAAGCGAACGGTTCAAGATAAGCTTGGCTTTCGTTATAGGGTATCTGCGAGTCGGTCAAGCAAACATTTGCGTTTTGCATGTCATTCAGAGTATTTGAATGTCTGCAAAGGCGATTTGCTGCCAGTCGATTGACTCGATGACTCTCCAGATGAACTCTGGGCGATGATGCCGATGATGAGCTCTGCAGCCGTGGGTGGGCGCACCTTCTGGCTTGTTGTGCTCTCTCTGTGTGTGTGTGTGTGTGTGTGTGTGTGTGTGTGTGCGCATAATGGATAAACAATAACTGTAAACGAAGGCGTCACAAATCGCCAATGCGTAATAGAAAATCGACGGGAATAGTCTTGAGGGGCTGATGGATCATTGGCCACATTTGGGCGGGTAAATCGTTAAAGTGTTAACACCCCACACACACACACGCACACACACACGCACACACACACCCCTTTTCTAATTTAAAAATGATTAAGCGAGTTGTTTGTAATATTATTTTGCTGTTGTTGTTGTATTCGCTACGATTGCAATTAATTAACACGCTGCTTGCGTCACGCCCCCCCAACGCCCCTGCCAGCCGTCCCTCGGCCAATTGACGCCCCCGCTCGGCTGGGGGAGTTCAAAGAAGAAGAGGGTGCCTATGTTGGAGGGTGGGGTAGGGGGGGGGGGGGGGGGGGTTGTCACTTGGGGGCGGAACTGGCGACACCGCGTCTGTTTCTGATGAAATTGCGAGCGGGCAAAACGAGCGACTGTCCACAGATGAGATGAAGGGCTGGCAGGGGGCGTGGTCGGGCCGAGGGGTCTGAACTTTAGTGCAATTCCATTGCGGCAATTGTTGCTGTGTGGCGGGTGGCGGGTGGCGGTTGGCGGTTGGCGAATTTGCCCGGTTGATTCATGGACATTCATGGATTCATGACATTCATTTGTAGTAAGTATTTATTAGGTCATTCATGCGATCGATTTCATTCAAACGGCGTCCAGCGGAGCGCATGATGTCATCTCTCGCGGCGATCTCGCCGGATAAGATATTGCAATTGAGGCGGCAACAAAGCCAACAATTTGCCAGGGAACAAGCGTTGGAAAATCCCATGTGGAAAACCTGTTGCCATCCGTCCGCCTAATGGCCAATTATCAATTGGCCGGCAATAATATCAATCAAATGCGCATTGTTGTTGCCCCGATAAACGTCATAAGCATAACGATTCACACTAATCTGATAATTTTATACATACATTTACGTACTTCAGGTGAATCGCAAAGCAATTCACAGAACTACGCACATTGAATGATGATAGCCCAAAATGTTATTAAACGGAAACTACAAACTTGGGCTTATTCGCAAGACTGAAAACGTGCTCTGAACTCAAACGCCGCAAATTGAACTTTATTTATCGGTGTGCTAAATGAGCCTATTTAGATATATTTCACTATTTAAATATGATATTTCATTGCCAATTGTGAAAAACGAAGATTCAAACGATTTAATCAATTTTTAAGATACTTGCAATATGTAAAGTTTAACAATTAAAAAAAAAAAATTAAAATCAATGTCGAAAACTTTGACTTTTTTCTGCCTTTGCTTAAAAATTGTTTTGATATAATATTATAATAATATTTAAAATAATTCAACTTTTTTTTCACTTTTCTAACTTTAAATTCAATTATTGTGTTGAATTTTAAATCAGCTGCCTGAAAGTATGCTACAAAATGTGTATCAAGTTAGTCCAGACAGCAACCTACATGTCGGCAAGCATGGAACATATGTCTGGCAAAGTTGCCTGTTCACTTCAAAAGTGTAACACAATCTACTGGTGCATGTCTGTACTTACCACTAGGAAAATATTGCTGTCTTTAAGGAAATTTCGCTTTTTAGGAAATCCAAAAATTGCTGCAAATACCCATTTCTTAACGTTTCGTCAGCTGTATAACAAAATCTGTGAGTCGCGCAGTCGGCAAGCAGCAACCGTCGTCAAGTGTGCGCGTCTGCGCTAAATCAAGACTTGACGATTGTAGCTGCCCGACGAAGGCAATTTACTCTTTTAACGAATGACCAGACGATACTCTTTTAACGAATGCCACACTCTAATTTTTAGTACACATAACGAAAGGCGGTTGTCAGCTTTATATTTGGACGCTTAACCAACCGTTTGGCATTTAGCTAAGACACACGCTAAAATTTAGAGCTTTTAACGGAAACCGGAAATGGAAGCAGAAGCATTATTTACATGGGATAAATAAATAAAAAAAAAATAAAAAAAAAAATAAAAATAAATAGTCGACGTATCATCTGAAATCAATTGAATTGAGAGGGTATCTCGAAGTTGTCTAAGGCAACGGTACATCGAATCCAGCTAGTAAATATATATGTGAATAAATACGATCAAATAGTTGCTAACTATTCGTTCAACTTGAAGCATTTAATACCCCGTAGAGAACGCAACTTGATAAGCCAAAAGGGTAGTATGTGCCTAGCAGGAAGAATGCATCGCTGATTCTTGACATGAATCTTCGATTTCAGAGCTTATAAGAGATTGAGCGGATAAATTCTCAGCTTAAATTTTATTTTAATCGATAACTTTCAGCATTTCGCCAAAATCGATAGATATCGATTTAAATTTTTGATTATTTAAGTGAAATTAGAAGAAAAAGCAAAATGTAAGTTGAAGAAGAATCCAATTGGCAGAGTTTTTGCTATAAGAAGAGAAGACGAAGCTAAGTTAGTTAAATGAAATTCTCGTTTGGCTACAGGGCATTTGGTAGTCGTGCCCACCCGACTGGAAGCGCACCTACTTGTTTCTCAATTGGAGGCCAGCGAACGGCTGTGGCGCCCATTTAGGAACTGGATGACATTTGCAATTTGTGATTCATTCACAATGCACAGCTATTCGACAATTCACTACTCAACTATTCACAATGCAACTGTTCACCGTGCACTATTCACAATGCGAAATGCAGTTCAGACGGGCGGGCGGGCGGTCGAATGTGCCGATTGCATGACTCACGGGCCCAGCTATCGATTGATCTTCGGCCCGCAGACAGTTGGCTTTGGCTTTGTCTCTGGCCCAAAACGTATAAAATTCTTATAAAATAAATTGCTAGTAAAACCCAGCGTGCTCTAGCCGAGAGGGATCGATGGGTAGATACCCTGCGGGCATGCTATACGAGAGGCTGTCTGTAGCTCTATCAAAACTGCGAGCTATGCTTAAAAGAAAAGTTGCATAATCGATATTTGTCGATCTCCTAGATATGCTATAGGGCTTGCTGCGAAATCGATAATAATCGATTTTAAGAAAATGTCGTTTGGTATAAAAAAAAGTGCACATTCGTGTTGTGTAGCTCTTGCAAATAGTGAGATATGCCTGAAAAAGAATTGTTCCCAAAATCGATAGTTATCGATCTATAAAAATGGGGCAAGACACAAGAGAAATGAACACTCGTGTTGTAGAGCTCTTTAAAAATTGAAGACATATGTACATTCTTAATACATTTTTTTTGCAAATCGATATTTATCGATCTGCAACATATGCTTCAAAACTTGAAATCGATATTTATCGATTTAAAGAAAATGGCACAAGACTACAAAAAAGGACACTTGCTTTGTGTAGTTATCGAGTTAACTAGAAACTTCATTCGAGCTGTGTAGCTCTTAAAAATTAATACTTAATGCGTTTAAATCAAGGCTAAGTCGATATTTATCGATCTTACAAACAAAGAAATACATTCGATTTGTGTAGCTCCTATAAATTGTGAGATATCTCTAAAAAGACTTGTTGCCAAATCGATATTTATTGAGCTTATGAAAATATATCACAATATATCACAACATATATCGATTTCAGAAAAGCGAGGTAAAATATTAAAAAAATTTAATTTCTTCTGCGTAGCGCTTACAAATTGCGAGATGTACTTAAATAAGACTTGTTGCAAAATCGATATTTATCGATCTTCAATATAAATCTCTCGCGCCTGAAAACTAAACAATTTGCATAAAGGATATTTATCGTCTACAAGGAAATGTGGCATATGCGTAATAAACTAAAACAAGACTTGTTGCAAAATCGATATTTATCGAATTTAAGAAAAGTGATGAAAATTTCGTTGAAATGAAATAAGCTTGCTCTGCTTTGAATACACGAGAATATATATTTCAGATTCTCTAGCTCGCCAAGTCCACATTCAATGGCCCATCATATCCCATTTGTAGCCAACACTGTTTATAGGGTATACTAAAAAAAAGGTATATACCTATAAATATATGTAAACCGCAATAAAGGCAAAGACCGAAGCAACTGAAGCAACAGCAACAAATGCAACAAACAACAATTACAAAATCAACAATTCTGGTCGCGCCAGCAGCAACAACAACAACAGCAGCAACAACAACGACGTGTGCAACAGTTGGCCAGTTGGAAGTTGGAAGTTGGAAGTTGCCTCAAGCCCATGCGGCGCAGTCAACCAAGTCTCAGAGTCCAAGTCTCAGCTGGCGTCGCCTTCTTCGCTTCGGTCCCCAGTCCCCAGTCTCCAGACCGGGCCCAGGCTACACTCATGTGTGTGTGTGTGTGTGTGTGTGTGTGTCATGGCACACTGCACCCACACACACACACACGCACACCCCCATCTGGAGGCAGCTGTTTCCAATTCCAATTCCAATTCCAAACCCAAACCCAAGCCCAAAATTCAAAGCCCAAAAACAACTTCAATCCCAGTTGGCATACAAAATGCATGTGTGTGTGTGTGTGTGTGTGTGTTGTTGTTTTTTTATTTTTTTTAAATTTTGTTATTATTTTTATTTAGTTTTTGTTTGGTTTTTGGCTTTTCTGTTGCCAGTTTTTCGAAATGGGAAACATTAACGGAAAGTCCGTTGAGGTAATTGGACGCGTTTAAAGAGCTCAGCGTGAAAAGCGAGAGAGCGAGAGCGAGAGAGAGAGAGAGAAGTAGCGGGAGAAAAGGCAAAAAAGAAGAAGCAGCGCAGAGTGTAGTTTGCGTGCGTGTGCGTGTGTGTGTGTGTGCGCGACTTAAAGAAATATATAAAAAAAAAAACATTAAAAAACATTTAAAAAACATTTAAAGAATACTTAAAAAAAATCCCACATTTGATTTTCCTTTGTTGTTGCTGTCAATTTGCATAATTTGCCAAACAAAACACAAAACAAATGCATTTTACTTTTTTTATATATATTTTTTTTTTATTTTTTATGTCTAATTTGTTTGCTTTTTTTTATGTTTGAAGAGCGCCAATAAAAAGTGAAAAGGGCGCTTAGTGAAGTGTTTACATGTGGTTGTTGTTGTTGCCGTTGTTGTTGTTGTTGTTGTTGTTGTTGCATTTATGTATATTTTTGTTGATCAAGATTTGTTTTCGCACAATTTCCCATTGATGGTAAGCAACAAGCAGCTCGTGGAGCAGCTCCCAAGCCAAATGCCAAATAAGAAGCACAAACAGAAAAATATATAACAAAATGTATGCGAGTGATGAACTAGCGCATACCCTGTTTGGGTTTGCTGTTATGTATAAATATATATTCTTATATAAATATATTGATTTTTTATATATGTATATTTTTAGACAAAAAGAGGAGTTCTTCTGTCTCAGCCCTCGCATTTGTATACCCTTGAAGAAGCTTTTATACATTAAGCATAAGTATATATGTATATTCTGGATCAGCAGCATCCGCCGATTCAATATAGCCATATCCATCTGTACGTCTGTCTGTCTGTCTGTCTATCTGTCTGTCTGTTTGTCTGTCTCTCTGTCTATCTGTCTGTCTATCTGTCTGTCTGTTTGTCTGTCCATCTATTTGTTTGTCTGTTTCTAGGCAAACAAGTCTCTCATTTTAGGGCGAACATCTTGTAATAGGTCCGTTATTCTGTAGTACACAGTTTATATGTCAGAATCGACCGGATCGAACCACTATATCATATAGCTGCAATAGGAACGATCGGCGGAAAAGCAAGTTCTTGTATGGAAAACTCTTTTGCTTATCAAGATATCTTGACAAACCTTCGCATTTGCCACTTAAGCAATGCTGCTTAAACCTGAGCCAAATCCCATCAATATCTAACTATTATATATATAATATTATATGGAAATATATATATATATATATAATGTATATAGATAGAAAATGAGTTGTTGTATTGCAGAATATTCTGATTCCCAGATATTTTCATCAAGCTCAGCATTTAGGAGCTTCACTTTTCTCACATATCTGCCAGAGGGCAAATGTCTGCAAGGGTATTAAATCTTCGGCGTGCCGAAATAGTCCTAATTTCTTAAGATTGATTCTTAAATCATTTTATTTTCTTTTAAGCCCACAATTGGGCTCTTCTTGTGAATATGGGCTGCGTTTTGGATGGAGCTGGGACAGCATCCAAAAGAAATATTCACAAGAGGCATCCAAAGGGAAGAATATCTATCGAGATGCCACTTTTGGTATTTTGGACTCAAACTCAACTTAAATTTGCCCAAATATATTTTAACCTTTCCCTCAGTTCTTTTTTAAGGTTTTTTCTCGCCCAAAACAGAGCTGAAATTGCGAGCCAAGTCTTATTGAAAGAGCAGAAAAACTACAAAATTCGACTTAAACTTTTTTGATATTATTTCAATATTCAGTTTTTCTGTGCGAAAATTGAGTATTATTATTTGTGAGTTTATTCAAGGCACATTCGAATAAACAGTTTGAATAAATGAATGCACCCAGGCGACATTAAAAAGCTGTTGCTCATATTAAATAAAAAGGAAAGAAGAAAGAAGTCCAACGTTTGCCCAAGATCTTCTTTGACCTAAACAATCACATTTTATAACTTCTCTAGATTTCATGAATTGTCTAAAATATACTTTCAAAAGTCGGCTAGATATATACAAATATAAGGCATTATAACTCAGACACAGATAAACTTATCCCAACTGCGCTTTTATTTATTTCTTTTTAGGATTAAAGATTTGTTTTTATTTTTCATATTTATTATTTCTTTCATTGGAGAAAATTTCGAAATAAATCTGGCTAAAGGAGTTGCTGTGACAAGCTTGTCAGGCGAACTAATATACCCCTTTGGGCTGTTGTGGCATGGCTCGAAATGATTTTTACTCTTTTTTCACGGTCTTTGTCATTCAACTGCATTTCGCTTTGGCGCACTCACAAACTCATGAATACACCCATTTATATATACGCACATATATATATATATATACTATCTGTATCTGCTTTTGTATTTGTATCTGTATCTATCTATGCTTGTATTGCATTTATTGCCGGCAATTTCTTAGCTTTTGCCAATTTCCAAAAGCGTTCATCGATTGTTCAATCGATCGAATAATGAAAGTCGTCTCCATTGTTGTCGTTGTCGTTGTCGTTGTTTGGCAACAAGTTTTCTAAACATTCCCAAACAACAACAACAACTTGTTGCAGCTATCATCACATGCCACCCTACCCCCCCCCCCCCCCTCCCCTACCACCCCTCTCTCTCTCTGTCTCTCTCTCGGCCACTTGAGCAGGCCAATTGCAAGGCCTCTTTTTTTTTTCTAGCCTTGAAACTGAGCATCGTTTCGTCTTCTTAGAAAAAGTTGAAAGACTGCGCCCAGATTTGGTCAGGGAATGTCTTGTGATTCCGAGCTATGCCTCCAGCTGATTGCATTGAAACTGAAACTGGACGTGGAAATGCAAGTGGAAGTGCAACTGGATGTCGCTGCCAGCGGATGAGTCGCATTTCCAATTCCAATTCCATTTCCAACTCAAAGTCAAAGTCAAACTCAAAGTCAGCCCCAAGAGATTTTTCGCATTGATCTCTCGAAAAGGAGATATGATATGCTAGCAAAACATTGCAAGCGGCTCTTCTTTTTATCGTCAGGAAGATACTTCGGCGATAGAGCACAGCAACCATTGGTGAAAAGCAGAAGCAAAAATAACACTCAATGTTAGCCGAAATATTTAAAGTTTGATTACTTCTGTTGCTATCGCAAATGTATCTTCCAGGCGATACATCTTAGAAACATCCAAGGTCGATTGCCTCTCAGCGTTTGTATGCCAAAGCAGGGTTGTGTAGTGCTCGAGAATGAGTCGCAAGCTAAAGAAAATTGTAAGATCCGTATCGCCCTTTTATCGCTTACCTATCTTCCCAAGGTAAAAGGAAGATATGAAAGCGATAAGCAAGCATTACTTATCTTATTTAAATGACATTGGGTTTAAGCATCAAAAATGATCCGATTTATGCCCGAAAGTCATCTTCCAATTATTATACAATCGCTTCTATATCTCAGGATCTTTCTCAGATATAAAGCGGAAACGTGGTATGCCGGCTGACAACATGTTATTCTTGATATTCCCAAAGCCTGACGTGCTAGCCTATGCCCGAGGCTGAGTTAATTCCTTTCGTCAGCGGATAAATGCAAGACTGTGTGATCTAACCTTTGGAGAGCGAACGTTCGTGAATATGTAATGCGATCGCCGATTAGTATTTGTTGTGTGTGGCTCGCTAATTGCTTGTCGTTTTGATTGCCTCGGCTCATCTTTCGGCACGACTTTCGACACACAATTGGACAGCGGATCTTCATGCACTTTCCATTCCTGTGGCGCTATGCAATGCGCATGCCAAAACTTTTCACCAATCAACCAATCAGCCAATCAAGCAGAGCGAAGCATAAACAGCAAAATTGTGCCCATCATTTTTTTTGTGTTTTGGGCTTTTATCAATTTTGTCGTATTTTTGCTTTTTTCTTTCTCATGTCTTACGTCAGCGGCCAAAATTCAAATGCGAATCCAATTCCAAAGTGCGTTCCACACATAATTAGTTAACACTGTGGGCAACTTAGCCGCGCGCTCTCGACAACGACAACGACAAACCCAGCTCGCATGCCAAATGCATAACCTGACGATCACCGATCAGCGATCACCGATCAGCGATCAGCAATCAGCAATCAGCGATCACTTAAGCGCAACGGCAATTGGAAACCGGCAAATGTCAAAATGGAAACCGGAACCATCCACTCGAGCCATCGGCCGGGCCGTTAAGTGAGCCACAAAAAGCCCAAAAATCGTGTAGGTGTTGACAAGTAGATCACGAACACCTCGGCTTCGCTTACTCATCACAGAAGCCACTGGACACTGGTTGTCGTTTCTTAACGATCAGCGATCACGTCAGATCTGCCACTGATCACAGTCACCGATCACAGACAAAAAAGGGAAAATATTCATGTGAGCTTGAGATCAAGCTGCACAGAACTCGATCTACACTTTCTTGATCGTTCGCTTGCATCTCCAGCTAATCCCCAAAGCACAACCAAGTTGCAAGCTACTGATCACAGTTTTTCCTCTAACCTTGCGATCATGCCAGATCTGCCACTGATCACAGTCACCGATCACAGACAAGAACAGAACATAGTTATGCTTGAGATCAACCTGCAGAGAGCTCGATCTACACTTTCTTGATCCTTCGATCCTTCGCTTTCCATCTCCAGCTGATCCCCAAAGCACAACAAGATCTGCCGATCTTGAATCCAAGAGTTTTAATAGTAGGTCGAGATCAATGTCTGATCACTCTAGTAATTAAGATAGCATCAATAAATCGATCTTTACTGTTTATCGATCACTGATCAACGATCAGGCCTGGCAGTTCTTTAAGGAGAACGGACGCTCTGATAGAGAGATGATCGCGAGTTTTAAATGTTGCCTAGAAGCTTTAAGTATGTCTTTTTGCTGATCATTTCATAGAAGCAACTGATCACAATAGCTGTTTGTTAAAAGAGACAGAGAAGAGGAGCTCGATCCAATGCCGAGCTGTGTATCGATTCTTCTGTCTTCTGTCGCTACGATCTTTCTTGATCTATATATCGATCTTTGATCCCCCTAATTCCTTATTTAGAGCGGCTTATAGAATAAGAGTTGGATCAGTCTCCAGCTCGATCGCGAGTTTGATCTGCGCTTTATTTTTTGGCAACAGTCATTAGGTGTCGAGGTATTATTTATTGATCACTGTTCACTGATCACTGATCACGATTCACCACTTGTACTGATCACAATCATTCTTCAAAGAGCGAGAGGGAGAGTGAGAGCAAGAGCAAGAGCGAGAGAACTGCAGAGCTGCTGAGCTGATCTCTATTTCGATCTCGAACCGGGCCATAGAAACAAAAATCTAGTTCAACTAGTTAGTTAGCATACGAATCTGGTATCTAAGGCTGATGCTGATGCTGATGCTTGGGGACTGACGTCTGGGTCTGGCCTTGAGCTTCAGATTTAGATTCAGCTTCAGCTTCAGCTTCAGCTTCAGTTTCAGTTTCGGCATTAGATTCATTTAAATGCGGCCGAGCCAGACCATAAAAAATAGACCACAATGCGACGTTCCGATGGGCATTAAATATTGTTTTTGTGTGTAGCCCCGCCAATGCAAATTACCAAATTACCCAATACCCGAAAGACACACACATATACATATATATATATATAGAGATATATAAATAAATATACATATATAAATTTAATAAACTTGTCGCCAGATTGACGCAAGATCGTTGGGAGTGGCAGCTGAATGGCGGGAGGGGGGAAGTTTTTCAATGGAATGCGAAACGGAAACCCAGTTTTTAGCTCAACCAAGCGGCTAACAGATTGATGTTCATTATGTTCAATGATCAATGATCAATGATCAATGACCAACGATCAGTGATTAGTGATCAGTGATCAGTGATCGTCGTGAACATTTGCCGACTCTGTGGCAATAATGTCAAAGTGTTAAATGCCATAACGAGAAAAAGTCAGCAAATGGCAAGAAGAGTGAACTTACCCAAGTGAGGCAAGGAGGGGGAAGTGTGTGTGTGTCGTGGTGGGGAGGGGGGGGGGTAGGTGTTTTAGGCAGGTGCCAGAGGGAGGAGTGGTCGGGGTGGGCGAAATGCTGTTCACCTTTTACAGCTGGCTCAATCGGGGTTCGCCAGCGAATCGGTTCGCTTTGGTTCAGATCTGTCTGTCACTGCAGCGTCTACCACATCTGCTTCTTCTTCTGCTTCTTCTTCTTCTTCTTCTTCTTCTGCTCCACCTGATCAATACACCGAGAGAGATACACACACACGCACACACACACACACACAGACTGTCGCATGCAAATGCCAAATGGCTTGTTCGTCTTTAGCTCTGGCATCAGGTTTTCGCCTGTGGGGGGTATGCCCCTCTGTCACTCCCCTCTCCCGCCCCACTCCCTCTCTCTCTCTCTCTCTCTCGCTCTCGCTCTCCCTCTGTCTTTCTCGAGTCTCCTCCCCCCCCGACGCAGCCAACTCATTTGCAGTTATGCTTTGGTCCCCACAACTCAATCTCTGAATCGTTTTAATGCCATTTTATGTAACTTCGAGGCTGCGCTGCTGGCGTCGGCGTCGGCGTCGGCGCCGGCGTCACTGCCGCTGCTGACGGCAGCTGTGCAGTCAGACGCCGTGACTCAATTTCAAGTTAAACAATTTTAAATTAAACAAATTTTGTAATGAAAGAGCAGCAAAAAGGAAACAACAGCAACAACATCTTAAAGTGGGTCAAAAACTACAACGCGATTAAATACTGAATACCGCAAAGCGAATACCGAATACCGAATATATGTAGTCGTAGTCGTATTCGTATTCGTATTCACAACTGCAAAACTTGATCACAATTTAATAATCAATATTTTTTTTTGATTTTGCACTTGGAATTGAGACATTGTGCGAGACTTTGGCTGGGCGCAAAGGCGGCTGCTGCATGGCGCATTTCAATGGCGCATTGATTGATTGATTGATTGATTGATTGACGGCCTGAATGAGCCGGCGACTGCAACGGCGGACACTCATTAGACAGCCTTTCAAGATTTATGATCATGAACAATCTGCAGACCTGCGGCTTGACCCAAACAAAGCCCCAAACACGATTTGATAGATGATCCCACCTCGCGCTCAGCTCTCCTCTGTTCCACGCACAAGATCGATGCCAACACATTCCGTGCGTGTTTGCCACACATTCCACATACACACACACACACACACACACACACAGAGATCCTGTCTTTGCCATACCAAATAAGCCGCTCGTGGAATGTCAAACATTTATTTGAGCTTTGAGCAGGAAATTTTGGTGTATGTAGGAGTTTTTGAAGGCGCGACAGGAAAATTGGTTTTTCTATCTTCTTGATATTTGTCTCTCATTGTGTTTTCTTCTCTTGAGTCTCATCTTGTAACATATTTCTTTAAAAGTAATTGTTTATATATATATTTATCTTATATCTCATTGTTGTTTATATAATCTATCTAATTTGATGCTATATATCTATCTATCTATCTAAATATCTATCTATCTATCTATCTATCTATCTATTCATTTATATCTATAAATCTATCTATCTTTCTATCTATCTATCTATCTATCTATCTTTCTATCTATCTATCTATCTATCTATCTATCTATCTATCTATATATCTATCTATCTTTCCATCTATATCTATATATCTATATATCTTTCTATCTATCTATCTATCTATCTATCTATCTTTCTATCTATCTATCTATCTATCTATATTTCCATCTATATCTATATATCTATATATCTTTCTATCTATCTATCTTTCTATCTATCTATCTATCTTTTTATCTATCTATATATCTATATATATCTATCTATCTATCTATCTATCTATATATCTATCTATCTTTCCATCTATATCTATATATCTATATAACTTTCTATCTATCTATCTTTCTATCTATCTATCTATCTTTTTATCTATCTATATATCCATATCTATCTATCTATCTATCTATTTATCTATATGGATTCCCTAAATGTACTCCTCAAACAGAAAATATTTTATTTATTTTGAAAGTATTTCTGTTTAATTGTGAAAATACAAAAATTAAGTTAATTAATATTTCTGAATCCCCAACTATTTCTATAATCCTTTGTTCTTTTATCCTTGGAATACCTATAATATTATCTATGCTAGACGAGTTTTTCTATTAACCATTAATCATAACCATATTTTGTCTTCTTTCTTCTTTTAATTCTTGTTCAAATAACTTTCTAATATTTCTTCTTTGTCAAATTGCAAAGCTTGGGAAATTGTTTGTTCTAGTTAATCTGTTAATCAGTGAAATACCCAATTCGAAAAAGTTCTCATCTAGATCTTCGTGTTTCCCTGTACTCTTCCTCGACTCAAATTCTGTTTTTGCGCATTGAAATCTATTTTTGGTCAAATTTTGTATACTCGAAGTGCATAAACTTAAGACTAGGAAGTTCTTTCAGCTCCATATATGGCATATAGCTTTGTCCTTCCCGCTAGATCTGTTTAGTATGCAGTTCAGTTCGCTTCCTTGATGAATGCGGTTTGTTTGTTTTTTTTTTTTGGGGGTTTGTACGAGCTGCTCTATAAATAGGCAGATGATTTAAAAGACCTCCAGATGAGCGGCTGAGACTGTTGCCAACTTAATTATGCACTACTCGAACTTTATGAGTGACGACTGACTGAATAATAAAACAACAAATAATGTAGAAAAAACCCCCAGACCGGAAATCGTGGAAACGCCATTGAAGGTCGCAGTTCAGCCAAGTTTTTGCAAAAGCTTCAACAACAAAATATTAAATATAAATGCAAAGTGAATCATTTAATAGGAGCCTACATGAGATCCCTCATCATCATCAAAATAATGATCATTATAAAAGTCATTATTGCTGTTGTTGTTGTTGTTGCTGCTGCTGTTGCTGCTGTTGTTGTTGTTGTCATGATGTCTGTCAATTGGCGCCCCACACACGCACGCGATGCGTGCCACAAGGTGAGGTTCTTGAGGCAACTCGCCAACTCAGGCACCTCAAGCACCTCAGGCACCTCAGGCACATCGGGCACCTCTTGAGCCCGCGCAATTGACGTACATTGAACCCAGGGGAGGGGTTCGGTTCGGTTCGGGTTCGGGCCATGATTCTGTTCGCCCGGGGCACTCCCAAGAACAATCAGAGCCAGCGGCCAATAAAAAAACCAAAATTAAAACCAACAAAAAAAAGAAAACAAAAAAAAGAGAAGAGCAGAACGAAAATATAAAAAAAGTGCTGAAAGAAATGAGAAACAAACAAGATATCAAATAATTGACCGGGTCCGGTAAACAAGCTTCTCGCTTGTGCTAACAACGAAAAGCCGTGCCACTAAGATACCCTGTAAAAATGAAATAGATGTGAATCTTATACCAATTCAAGGCGCAGTACGGAATATGCCTAAATCATAATAGATTTTATTACATATTAAAAGTCAATCCGTTTATAATCAAATAATTAACAGATATTAGGAGATAACATACATATATATAAAGGCACTTACCCAAGCAATTGGCAGAAGGTAGTCAGATTTGCAAATTCGTATGCATAAACACATTTCTGAAAGAACAAAACAAATAGAAAGCGGATTAGATTAGGACTCGGAGACAGATAGGGATAGAGACAAAGATAAAACAGAAGGAATTGCAGAGATAGAAATTAAGTTCGTTAGTCAACACTAACAACAATTCATGAGAATCGCAAAGAAGGGTGATATTTATGCGGTAAGAGTTCCCTCTATATCTATACCTATATTTATATCTATATCTATATTTATATCTAAATATATATATATAAAATATATATATATATATATCTTTAACTATATCCATCCATATCTGTCAATATTTTGGTTACAGGCTATACGATGAGCGTATCACAGCAATAAAAAATATTTCGAGCCGAGTCAACAATATGGCAAGAGGCGGCTCACAGGCAACGGGAATGCCTTTTGAACACTGGACACTGGGTTCGGGCATGGGATTGGGCAATGGAATGAGGAATCGGGAATGGAGCCATGGAGGAGGCTAGGCAAGGGGGAGGGGGAGGGGCGGTCTCTGTGTATTGAGTACTACGTGTTCCGATTTCGCGAGTGGATTGCGGTATGCTTCTTATTCAAGTATACATATATGTATACAGACGACACTGGAGTCCGGGTAAAGGGTAGAGGGGGAGTAAAGTAGGGAGGGGGGAGGGGGGCGAGCTGTAGGGGCCACTTAATTTCGGTTAACTGTGCGTGCGTGTGTTTTTGAGTGTTGGTAAAGTGTTTATAACTTTGACCAGTGTTCGTCTCCGTCGCCCGCTGTCTGTCTGTTGTCTCTGTGGGCATTCGCTGGAGATTCGGGTATTTCCTGATTGCTTTCTGGGGAGGTGAAGGAGAAGCAGGAGAGGAGAAGGAGGTGGAGGAGGAGGAGGAGGAGGAGGAGGTGAAGGAGGAGATGGAGGTGCTGCTGCTCACAGCTCTTGCATAATAATTGACAGTTATAAATTTTACTTGGCTTCACATGCGACGACGCGGCAGCCTGTCGAGAGGTTTGTGTTGGCGCGGACCGTGGCAAGGGGTAAGGGTGATAGGAAAGGGGTAAAGTGTAAGGAGTGTGGGGGGGGGGGGGGGCGTACAGTTGCAGAGGCCGGTTAATTCTTTTGGCTTTTGTCCAGCTGCCGCCGTTACCTGCGTCTCGGCCACTTATCGCACTTAACGGACAACACGGCGCAAACACACACACACACACACACACACACACACACACCCTCCGCCCTGCGTCCACCGTCGGCCGCCCTCGCCATTCTCCACCCCCTGCCATCGCTTACGCCCCGCTGCCTACGCCCTGTGCTAAGCTCACGTAACTTTTGGGCTCAGCCCTGCGCTGGGCTGGGCTGGGCTGGGCTGTCTCTGTCGCTCAGTCGCAGCGTTGTGAGCGTTGGTGTTGCCGCTGACGCTGGCTGCGCAGTCAACGTCGACGTTGGCGTCGGTGTCGGCGTCGCTCTGTTGCCTACGTGCGACTCTTTTGGAGTGGCTCTCGGCAACACCAACGATTGCAGCGCATTAACATTCCAAGTTGGCCACTCCTGTATATATTTATACTTTACACACACACACACACACACACACACACACACACTCACACGCACACAGAGACACACTCTCATGTTGTCTTCCAAAACTGTTGAATAACAGTTGTTGTTTATTTTTATTATTTTTGTACTTTTTACTTTTTATAACAACTTTATTTTTATTTTTCACGCCAAGCGCTAGCCTGCGCCTGTCTCTGTGTGTGTGTATGTGTGTGTATCTGTGTGTGTGCTTGTTGTGTTTGTTAAGTTCCTTTTGGGTGGCTCGCTTAGCAGCAGCAACAGGCCCACAACAACAACAACAACAACAACAACAACAACAACAACAATTTGAATGTCATTTGGATTCGCTTTTCGGATTTTTTTTCAAGTTTCAAAATGTAGTCATCGTGTCTAGGGGAGGGGGAGGGGGAGCAGAGGTGCTATAATGCAAATACCGTAAAAAAAAACAAATAAATAAAAACAACTCTTGACAGGGCCAAAAGCCAATCAACAGTCGAGCTGACTCAACTGGCCAAGAAGTGTGTCCGAATGCAGGCTGAAGTCTAGACTCTGCCAAAAGAATGCCCGAGAATTTTAAGCCAATCCAAATGTAGCCTAATTCCAGCTAAAAACAAATGCGTTAACAAACTTATCTCGATCCGTTTGAATGCTTCGCAGAAACAATAAGAACGCAACGACTTCTGCGCACTACACTTAATCTTACTTTAATCTTGCTTTTACATTTACTTGACTGCACAAAAAACAAGCACAACGAGCTTAAAGCTTTAGTGGAAGATTATATTGACCAGCTCTGAGCTTTGAGTGGGTTTTTTTTTAACACAGCAAATAGAATTAATTCATGTCTCTTCAAATATCAATTTAGTTTTGTATTGTTATTATTATAGTTTTGGCAAGTAAATAAAAGCTTAGGATTAATCATTCATCTCAGCAGATCTAAGTAAGGGCGTCATTCTTACAGCCCGTGCTTTTTCTTAGAAAAAGCTTTAATCAGCTTTAATTATGAATTACGATTTTACAGTCTTTGCTTTTTCCAAGCTTATGCTTTAATGGGCTTTCATTCTGCAAGATGCTTAACAAACAGTTTTTATTAAAGCTTTTATTAACTGTCAAAGCTCTATTTCTATCACATAAAAGCAACAATGTGCTTTTACAACTAAAAGTATATATTTTTTTATGAAGCTTTTTGAATTCGGTATGTTTAAAAATACAAGAACTTTACATTTTTAAAGCTTTAATCTACTTTGAAAGCATTTACTTCATAGAATAAATCATAGCTTA